>NW_027260984.1:0-287901 GCF_045791955.1 Oncorhynchus clarkii lewisi
CTCTCACACTGATAACTATAGAAGTATCTCTCTCTCTCTCTCTCTCTCTCACACAGATAACTATAGAAGTCTGTCTCTCTCACACTGATAACTATAGAAGTCTGTCTCTCTCTCTCTCTCTCACACTGATAACTATAGAAGTCTCTCTCTCTCTCTCACACAGATAACTATAGAAGTCTCTCTCTCACACTGATAACTATAGAAGTCTGTCTCTCTCTCTCACACAGATAACTATAGAAGTCTCTCTCTCTCTCTCACACTGATAACTATAGAAGTCTGTCTCTCTCTCACACACTGATAACTATAGAAGTCTCTCTCTCTCTCTCTCTCTCTCTCTCTCTCTCTCTCTCTCACACTGATAACTATAGAAGTCTCTCTCTCTCCTGTCTCTCTCCCTCTCTCTCTCTCTCTCTCTCTCTCTCTCTCTCTCTCACACTGATAACTATAGAAGTCTCTCTCTCTCTCTCTCTCTCTCTCTCACACAGATAACTATAGAAGTCTGTCTCTCTCTCACACTGATAACTATAGAAATCTCTCTCTCTCTCACACTCATAACTATAGAAGTCTGTCTCTCTCTCTCACACAGATAACTATAGAAGTCTCTCTCTCTCTCACACAGATAACTATAGAAGTCTGTCTCTCTCTCTCACACAGATAACTATAGAAGTCTGTCTCTCTCACACTGATAACTATCTCTCTCTCTCTCTCTCTCTCTCTCTCTCTCTCTCTCTCTCTCTCTCTCTCTCTCTCTCTCTCTCTCTCTCTCTCTCTCTCTCACACACACACACACACACACACACACACACACACACACACACACACACACACACACACACACACATACACACACACAGATACATAAAGGAGTCTTCTTCTATGTTGTTATTCTCCTAGTAATCACCTACAGCATTGTTTCCCAGCCCTCAACCCGGTCCACCGCGACTACGGATAGTCCACAGTTTTGTTCTAGCCCTGCACACCAGATTAAAATAGGTAATGGTTTGTTGGTCATTTTGTCGATTTGTTCATCCTCTCTCTCTCCCACAGATAAGGACCTGAACACAGAGGGTTTTAGCCTGGAGTGCTGCAGGAGCATGATCTCTCTCATGGACGTATCCTCTGTATCTGTGGTGTCTGTAGATAGAGACCCTCCTGGGTCAGGTTGTGTTGTCTGTAGATAGAGACCCTCCCGGGTCAGGTTGTGTTGTCTGTAGATAGAGACCCTCCTGGGTCAGGTTGTGTTGTCTGTAGATAGAGACCCTCCCGGGTCAGGTTGTGTTGTCTGTAGATAGAGACCCTCCTGGGTCAGGTTGTGTTGTCTGTAGATAGAGACCCTCCTGGGTCAGGTTGTGTTGTCTGTAGATAGAGACCCTACCTGGGTCAGGTTGTGTTGTAGCTCTGAACTAGCTCACCTAATTCCAGTGGTGTAAAGTACTTAATTAAGTAAAAGTACTTTAAAGTACTACTTAAGTAATTTTTTTGAGGTTTCTGTACTTTACTATTTATATTTTTGACAACTTGTACGTTTACTTCACTGCGTTCCTAAAGAAAATTATGTACTTTTTACTCCTACATTTTCCCAGACACACAAAGTACTCATTATATTATAAATACTTATCAGGACAAGGAAATCTTTACTTTTACTCAAGTATAACAATTGGGTACTTTTTTCCACCACTAACTAATTCACTTCGTCAAGGGCTTGATGATTAGCTGGCTATATACACTGCTCAAAAAATAAAGGGAACACTAAAATAACACATCCTAGATCTGAATTAATGAAATATTCTTATTAAATACTTTTTTCTTTACATAGTTGAATGGACTGACAACAAAATTACACAAAAATTATCAATGGAAATCAAATTTATCAACCCATGGAGGTCTGGTTTGGAGTCACACTCAAAATTAAAGTGGAAAACCACACTACAGGCTGATCCAACTTTGATGTAATGTCCTTAAAACAAGTCAAAATGAGGCTCAGTAGTGTGTGTGGCCTCCACGTGCCTGTATGACCTCCCTACAACGCCTGGGCATGCTCCTGATGAGGTGGCGGATGGTCTCCTGAGGGATCTCCTCCCAGACCTGGACTAAAGCATCCGCCAACTCCTGGACAGTCTGTGGTGCAACGTGGCGTTGGTGGATGGAGTGAGACATGATGTCCCAGATGTGATCAATTGGATTCAGGTCTGGGGAACGGGCGGGCCAGTCCATAGCATAAATTCCTTCCTCTTGCAGGAACTGCTGACACACTCCAGCCACATGAGGTCTAGCATTGTCTTGCATTAGGAGGAACCCAGGGCCAACCGCACCAGCATATGGTCTCACAAGGGGTCTGAGGATCTCATCTCGGTACCTAATGGCAGTCAGGCTACCTCTGGCGAGCACATGGAGGGCTGTGCGGCCCCCCAAAGAAATGCCACCCCACACCATGACTGACCCACCGCCGAACCGGTCATGCTGGAGGATGTTGCAGGCAGCAAAACGTTCTCCACGGCGTCTCCAGACTCTGTCACATGCTCAGTGTGAACCTGCTTTCATCTGTGAAGAGCACAGGGCGCCAGTGGCGAATATGCCAATCTTGGTGTTCTCTGGCAAATGCCAAACGTCCTGCACGGTGTTGGGCTGTAAGCACAACCCCCACCTGTGGCCCTCATACCACCCTCCTGGAGTCTGTTTCTGACCGTTTGAGCAGACACATGCACATTTGTGGCCTACTGTAGGTCATTTTGCAGGGCTCTGGCAGTGCTCCTCCTGCTCCTCCTTGCACAAAGGGTGGTCACCACCTGCAGAACCACTCCTTTATTGGGGGTGTCTTGCTAATTGCCTATAATTTCCACCTGTTGTCTATTCCATTTGCACAACAGCATGTGAAATGTATTGTCAATCAGTGTTGCTTCCTAAGTGGACAGTTTGATTTCACAGAAGTGTGATTGACTTGGAGTTTATATTGTGTTGTTTAAGTGTTCCCTTTATTTTTTTGAGCAGTGTATATATGAAACGCCACTCAGACACAGTCCAGGGAAAAACCACCTGTAAAACACGAACTAGCGAAAAACGCAACCCACACTGTATAATAAGTAATTTAGCATTCTCTTTCAGCAAAAGCAACGTGTTCAAACATTTTATGAATTGGTGGTTCTGGGAATTGAACCCACTACTGTGGCATTACAAGCACCGTGCTCTACCAACTGAGCTACAACGGAGATGTGAAAGCTTTGGAATAGATCAAATACATGGAACGGCTTGGGGTCCCCAAGGAGAGGTTAGAGAACGGCTTGGGGTCCCCAGGGAGAGGTTAGAGAATGGCTGGGGGTCCCCAAGAAGAGGTTAGAGAACGGCTTGGGGTCCCCAGGGAGAGGTTAGAGAACGGCTTGGGGTCCCCAAGGAGAGGTTAGAGAACGGCTTGGGGTCCCCAGGGAGAGGTTAGAGAACGGCTGGGAGTCCCCAAGAAGAGGTTAGAGAACGGCTGGGAGTCCCCAAGGAGATGTTAGAGAACGGCTGGGGGTCCCCAGGGAGAGGTTTGAGAACAGCTGGGGGTCCCCGAGGAGAAGTTTGAGAATGGCTGGGGGTCCCCGAGGAGATGGTTGGGAACCACTAGTCTATAGAGAAATCACCGTCTGTTGTGACCTGGGACAGGGCCTACAGTGGTCTAAATTCACCATTTACTGCAGTAGAAATAACGAATGTATTAACCAGGGTTTGTGAGTTAAGGGAGTGTAGAAACAGGTTAATCTGAGCTAAAGGAGTGTAGAAACAGGTTAATCTGAGCTAAGGGAGTGTAGAAACAGGTTCATCTGAGCTAAGGGAGTGTAGAAACAGGTTCATCTGAGCTAAGGGAGTGTAGAAACAGGTTCATCTGAGCTAAGGGAGTGTAGAAACAGGTTAATCTGAGCTAAGGGAGTGTAGAAACAGGTTAATCTGAGTTAAGGGAGTGTAGAAACAGGTTAATCTGAGCTAAGGGAGTGTAGAAACAGGTTAATCTGAGCTAAGGGAGTGTAGAAACAGGTTCATCTGAGTTAAGGGAGTGTAGACACAGGTTAATCTGAGCTAAGGGAGTGTAGAAACAGGTTCATCTGAGCTAAGGGAGTGTAGAAACAGGTTAATCTGAGCGGGAGTGTAGTGACGTTGTTTTGATGAATGTGACGACAGCTGCTCATCAAATGATTAACGGTTTATACGTACGTGATTAAATGAATCAGGTAATTAGTAACTCATTAACCTGGGGCACCATGGGAAAGTTTGGTTTTATTGAGTTTCTATTTCCAAAATTAACTCAAAGAATATCAGAATATTGATTTTACAACAGTCGCTAATCAATCAATTTCCTCTACAGTCTAATTTTGAATGCCGCATAATCCGGGAACCTGCACAAACCCGAGTCCCATCAATGAGTCCGTACCACACCAATTGAGTTGATTATTTATTTGCTAACAAGCTAAGATGATAATGTAAGATACACAAGCACACAGTCTAGGCTATTGATTAGAACTTAGTACGATAAAACAGGTCCCTAGCAGACCAACACAATATGACACTTGTTACGCGAAATGGGGATTTAAAAGAGAGAGAAAGAGAGAAAAGCACACTTGTGTACATTTGTAAACTATGCTTAGTTTAGCCCCGAACTGCCGTCTCTTATGGGTCAGAATATAATGATTATAGTAATTACGTGTCTCTTCGTGGACGACTTTCTGCTTCTCTGATGACACACTTCTCTGGTTACAGGGTGTAACTCTCTGGTTGTCCTGACGATGTCAGGGTCCTTTTGTCTTAGTGGTCTGTTTCCTCGCCCGTGTTCTGAAGGGGGTCTTTTGAGAACAGCCAGCCCTGTAGCTCAGGGCTCACAGCGTAGGAATAAAAGCAGTGTAGACACACGATTGGATGGAGAGATGGGATGGGATTTGGTAGAAGGTTCCTTTGTCTTCAACCTCGTGTTGCGTTTTGGGGTTGCTGACCTTTCAGACCTTGGCTGCAGCTCAGGGCCACTTAGTCTGATCTGTTAATTCTTAACTCACAGGTTTTATACCCTCGCGTCAGAAATGGGCGGCGCCGCCTTTAGGGCAATTCTCTGGGCGTAACTAGTTACGAGGCAAGGTCTGGATTTGACTCAGATCCGATTTAAACTAACTAACTAACTTCCCATTTCATCTTTACAGAAACATTATCTTTGATCTGGACATTTTCCCCCAACGTACCATATGCAAACATCAGGCACATACTAGGAAAACCCTTACAGGTACAATGTTTAAACATCACCCACATACTAGGAAAACCCTTACAGGTACAGGCACATACTAGGAAAACCCTTACAGGTACAATGTTTAAACATCAGGCACATACTAGGAAAACCCTTACAGGTACAATGTTTAAACATCAGGCACATACTAGGAAAACCCTTACAGTTACAATGTTTAAACATCAGGCACATACTAGGAAAACCCTTACAGGTACAAACAAGCACATACTAGGAAAACCCTTACAGGTACAAACAAGCACATACTAGGAAAACCCTTACAGGTACAATGTTTTCGTTATAACGTCGTCCTTTAACTTTTAATAACATAACAAAAGAATGACATTACATTTTCATATTCCATCTCTCGTCACGAAACCAAAGTCCATTAATTGCATGTTAATGTTCTGAGGCCGATTCTCCAAAGTGAGAGAGGAATTTTGTCTTCTGCCTTAGTTTTACAATGGGCGTGAGGTGTCATAAAATCACCCCATCTCCATACCTCTCCATCTCTTTCCCTCTGCTGGGTGTGAAAGATGTCTCTGTAGGATTGCGGTCCACGGTAACCTGACCCGAGCCGGCCAGTAATGACAGGAGTGTAGAAACAGGTCATTCTGAGCTAAGGGACTGTTTGTTGAAATGGTTGATTGTGAGTTCCCATGTGTCGCCCGTCATTGGTGTCTTAACGGCAGCTTTCCAGATGGACGGGACGGGCAGACTCAACCTGCAGGAGTTCAGACATCTCTGGAACAAGATCAAGCAGTGGCAGGTGAGCTCCTCTTCCTCCTCCTCGTCAGAAAGCTGCGTTTTCCCTCATTTCCCCTTTTATTGAACTTCCCAATGGCACTGTAGACCTAGTCGGATGTATAGATTTACAGCTGCTCTGTTCCTTTAGGGAATTTTCCAACACTACAACTCGGACCAGGCTAGTAGCATCAACAGCTACGAAATGAGAAATGCTGTCAACGATGCAGGTAAGAGCATCTTAAAGTTGTGTTTACCATGTTTAAATAGATTAAAATCTTCAGGTAGATTGGATCTCTGTCTCAGCAAACTGGTTAAATAAAGGTGATTTTTTTGGTTTTTTAATCTACAAGGAGATGGAAAGACATGTTGTTTTGTTTTAAATGGTGACTGAACAGCCTAATGTGTCTCTCCAATATCTCCCATCTCTGACGGTCATGTGACTGTTCAGGCTTCCGTCTCAACAATCAGCTCTATGACATCATCACCATGCGTTACGCCAACGAGGGCATGAACATCGACTTTGACAGCTTCATCAGCTGTCTGGTCCGGCTCGAAGCCATGTTCAGTAAGTCACACACAAACACCTCACCTCATCTCCGTATTACACTGATCCCAGATCTGTTTGTCCACTCCTGGCCATGCAGGTCTGGTTACTGTACATGGTGATGTAAAAAGGGCTTTATATTTGAGTTGGTTTGATTTATTTGACATTTAAAAACACAACTCATCCACACATATACAACCAGGCTGCGTCACATCCGGCCGTGATTGGGAGTCCCGTAGGGCGGCACACAATTATCCCAGCGTTTTCCAGGTTTGGCCGGGGTAGAACGTCATTATAAATAAGAATGTGTTCTTAATTGACATGCCTAGTTAAATAAAGGTTTAAAAAATCAATTAAAAATACAAAAAATAAACACATTTAAAACAACTCAACCACACATGTACACAACAAATTCAAAGTAAATGTGGATAACACAACCAAAGTTAAAAAATATATATATTTCAATTTTGGTCCTCTTAATTATATAAATGGATGATTTATTGATTGATTCATTACATGGGGTTTGTTTGCAGGGGCGTTCCAGGCCTTCGACCAGAATGGAGACGGTACGATCAGACTCAGTGTCTTGGAGGTAAGGATATGCTGCTCATTCTATCATACATTACGGAACAGAGTAACAACATGTTGTTACTTCCGCCTTTGGTCCAGCTCACGTTCAGCTCGCAGCTTATCTGTAACGGAGCGTTTCGTACCCTGTCGACATAGCCCCTTACTGCACAGGTATAAGGACGACAACCGTGTTACCAACCTAACTGACACTACCTGTCTATGTTGTGTTACCAACCTAACTGACACTACCTGTCTATGTTGTGTTACCAACCTAACTGACACTACCTGTCTATGTTGTGTTACCAACCTAACTGACACTACCTGTCTATGTTGTGTTACCAACCTAACTGACACTACCTGTCTATGTTGTGTTACCAACCTAACTGACACTACCTGTCTATGTTGTGTTACCAACCTAACTGACACTACCTGTCTATGTTGTGTTACTAACCTAACTGACACTACCTGTTATTGTTGTGTTACCAACCTAACTGACACTACCTGTCTATGTTGTGTTACCAACCTAACTGACACTACCTGTCTATGTTGTGTTACCAACCTAACTGACACTACCTGTCTATGTTGTGTTACCAACCTAACTGACACTACCTGTCTAAGTTGTGTTACCAACCTAACTGACACTACCTGTCTATGTTGTGTTACCAAATTCAGCGGTTCTCAAACTTTTGGGTCCGGGGACCCCTTTCGTGAATTCATAACCAGAACACAACTCAGGGGAGATAAAAGAAGGGAGTTTTACTATGACTTCGGCAGTGCATGACCGGACGAACCAAGTCTCGGCGCTGGGAAGGAACATTTTAAAAGGCCCCTCATCTGAGAGCAGTTTTATATTTTACATTTTTACAGTTTTAAAGTTTAAATTACATTTATGTTTGAGTAAATACATTTTGAGGAAATACAAGAAGAATTGAGTTAAACCATGTATAATTGGTGGAGTACTGTGGATACCAATATCCCTGTGAGCCTCCCAGGCCCATGTTGCCCAGGGTTAAGAATTTACATTGTTGATTAAAAAAAATATTACATTGTATTGAACACTGAACAAAAATATGAACGCAACATGTAAAGTGTTGGTCCCATGTTTCATGAGCTGAAATAAAAGATCCCAGAAATTACGAACAAAGTTTATTTATCTCAAATATTGTGCACAAATGTGTTTACATCCTTGCTTGTGAGCATTTCTCCTTTGCCAAGATAATCCCTCCACCTGACAGGTGTGGCATATCAAGAAGCTGATTTAACAGCATGAACTTTACACAGGTGCACCTTGTGCTGTGATGCCACTCAAAAATGTGCAGTTTTGTCACACAACACAATGCCACAGATGTCACAAGTTTTGAGGGAGCGTACAATTGGCATAATGACTTCAGGAATATCCACCAGCGCTGTTGCCAGAGAATTGAATGTTAATTTCTCTACCATAAGCCACCGCCAACGTCGTTTCAGATTATTTGGCATCCCAAACGCCCTCACAACAGCAGACCACGTCAGTTCAGGACCTCGACATCTGGCTTCTTCACCTGCGGGATCTGGGACTAGCCACCCGGACAGCTGATGAAACTGCTACTGTTATTTCTACACAAACTGTAAGAAACCGTCTCAGGGAAGCTCAACTGCGACCTGACTGCAGTTCGGCATCGTAACCAACATCAAAATGGCAAATGTTCCACCTTCGATGGCCACTGGCACGCTGGAGAAGTGTGCTTAAATGGTATTGGCAGGCATAAGCTACGAAAAACGAACACAATTGCATTTCATCAAAGGCAGTTTGAATGCACAAAGAATCCGTTGCGAGATCCTGAGGCCCGTTGTCGTGCCATTCATCAGCCGCCATCACCTCATGTTTCAGCATGATAATGCACGGCCCCATGTCTCAAGGATCTGTACACAATTCCTGGAAGCTGAAAATATCCCAGTTCTTCCATGGCCTGCGTACTCACCAGACATGTCAAATTGCCATCGATAAAATGCAATTGTGTTTGTTGTTCGTAGCTTATCCCTGCCCATACCATAACCCCACCGTCACCACGGGGCACTCTGTTCACAACGGTGACATCAGCAAACCGCTCACCCACAAGATGCAATACACACTGTCTGCCAGGTACAGTTGAAACCAGGATTCATCCATTAAGAGCACACTTCTCCAGCGTGCCAGTGGCCATCGAAGGTGGAACATTTGCCATATTGATGTCGGTTACGATGCCGAACTGCAGTCAGGTCAAGACCCTGGTGAGGACGACGATGTGCTTCCCTGAGACGGTTTCTGACAGTTTGTGCAGAAATTCTTCGGTTAAAGGAAACCCACAGTTTCATTAGCTGTCCCGGTGGCTGGTCTCAGATGATGAAGAAGATGGATGTGGAGGTCCTGGGTTGGCGTGGTTACACATGGTCTGCCGTTGTGAGGCCGGTTGGACGACCAAATTATAATAAAACGACGTTGGAGGCGGCTTATGGTAGAGAAATGAACATTACATTATCTGGCAACAGCTCTGGTGGACATTCCTGCAGTCAGCAGGCCAATTGCACGCTCCCTCAAAACTTGTGACATCTGTGGCCATTGTGTTGTGTGACAAAACTGCACATTTTTGAGTGACCTTTTATTGTCCCCAGCACAAGGTGCACCTGTGTAATGATCATACTGTTTAATCAGCTTCTTGATATGCTACACCTGTCAGGTGGAGGGATTATCTTGGCAAAGGAGAAATGCTCACTAGCAAGGATGTAAACAAATTTGTACACAAAATTGTAGAGAAATATGCTTTTTGTGAGTAAGGAACATTTCTGCGGTCTTTAATCATTTCAGCTCGTGTTCCACTACGTATTTTTGTTCAATGTATATAGAGAGAGATCTGATTTGTTCAACTGATACTACCCCTCTATGTCTCTCCTCTATGTCTCTCCTCTATGTCTCTCCTCTATGTCTCCCCTCTATGTCTCTCCTCTGTCTCTCCTCTATGTCCTAACTGATACTACCCCTCTATGTCTCCCCTCTATGTCTCCCCTCTGTCTCTCCTCTATGTCTCTCCTCTATGTCTCTCCTCTATGTCTCTCCTCTATGTCTCCCCTCTATGTCTCTCCTCTGTCTCTCCTCTATGTCCTAACTGATACTACCCCTCTATGTCTCTCCTCTATGTCTCCCCTCTATGTCCTAACTGATACTACCCCTCTATGTCTCTCCTCTATGTCTCTCCTCTATGTCCTAACTGATAATACCTCTCTATGTCTCTCCTCTATGTCCTAACTGATACTACCCCTCTATGTCTCCCCTCTATGTCTCTCCTCTATGTCTCTCCTCTATGTCCTAACTGATACTACCCCTCTATGTCTCCCCTCTATGTCTCTCCTCTATGTCTCTCCTCTATGTCTCCCCTCTATGTCTCTCCTCTATGTCTCCCCTCTATGTCTCTCCTCTATGTCTCTCCTCTATGTCTCTCCTTTATGTCTCTCCTCTATGTCTCTCCTCTATGTCCTAACTGATACTACCCCTCTATGTCTCCCCTCTATGTCTCTCCTCTATGTCTCTCCTCTATGTCTCCCCTCTATGTCTCTCCTCTATGTCTCTCCTCTATGTCCAGTGGCTCCAGCTGACCATGTATGCCTAGATTTCCAGAAAGGTGTTCTCAGCCAATCGGCCTCTCTGGTGACACCCACCCAACGTGAAGAACAGAGGCGAACTACCAGCATTTACCTCAGTCGTGACAGTGCCAGACCGTAGCGCTAACCCTGCCAGTACCACATCCACCACCTTCGTCCTGTTCACCTCACGTCATCCCCCAGTCCTCGCAATAGACTGCTACTCTTACCAGTCCATACTACTTACAACTCCATCACATCCTTCTCCATCTCTCTCTCCCTCCAACCTTCTCCATCTCTCTCTCTCTCTCCCTCTAACCTTCTCCTTCCCCATCTCTCTCTCCCTCTAACCTTCTCCTTCCCCATCTCACTCTCTCTCTCTCCCTCTAACCTTCTCCATCTCTCTCTCCCTCTAACCTTCTCCTTCCCCATCTCACTCTCTCTCTAACCTTCTCCTTCCATCTCTCTCTCCCTCTAACCTTCTCCTTCCCCATCTCACTCTCTCTCTAACCTTCTCCTTCCCCATCTCACTCTCTCTCTAACCTTCTCCTTCCATCTCTCTCTCCCTCTAACCTTCTCCTTCCCCATCTCACTCTCTCTCTAACCTTCTCCTTCCATCTCTCTCTCCCTCTAACCTTCTCCTTCCCCATCTCACTCTCTCTCTAACCTTCTCCTTACCCATCTCCCTCTCCCTCTAACATTCTCCTTCCCCATCTCTCTCTCACTCTAACCTTCTCCTTCCCTCTCTCTCTCCCTCTAACCTTCTCCTTCCCTCTTCACTAGGTCTCAGGTTTCTCTCGTTTCCTCTCCTAACCATGTCCATTTCCCAGTATTACTGAAATGTCAGTCTCTTCTGAATCGGCATTTTTTGTATTTTTTATTTACAGACCCCCCCCCCCCCCCCCCCCCCCTCCTTACCACATGTACAAGTCTTTCTCTCAGGCATCCAACACACACAACCTCTCTTTTTCTGTCATGATACCAGAGTGAGGTATCAGAGCCACTTCTTCATGATCCATCAAATATCCATCTTTTCAAATATTCACTGTTTCATTCCTCTGGGAAAATCTGCGCCTGGCGTTCAAAGCCTTTTGCCTGCTGGCTAATCGAACCCTCCTCTATAATACCTAATGTCATATGTTTCCCACCCGATATCAACCCTACCCAGCGTGGTGCTCTGCCAAGCCTCTTCTCCACATCACTCCAGTGAAGACCACAGTTCTCTAATGGACAACGGAGGGACTGGAGACGTGGTGGAAAAGGACCAGTGCTTCTTTCCTTCAGTTTCAGGCTTCCTGACCCAGAACCAGCCAGTCGGTCCGTGGGAACCGGAATAATCCCCCTATCAGGTTCTGAAACACTGATACACAGATTCGACAGAAAAGTGTCTGTAGAATCTGTCAGTCCTACCAATGGACCAATGAGACTGACATAGAACAGACAGAACCGGCTAAGAACACTACTCCTCCTCCTTACCCTCCTCTGTACAACCAGGACCATGTAGAAGCCTCCTTAGCTCCTCCTCCTCGTTAACCTGCGTTGTACGACCAGGACCAGGCAGAAGCCTCCCTAGTTTCTCCTCCTCCTCCTCCTCCTCCTCCTCCTCCTCAGCTGTACGACCAGGACCAGGCAGAAGCCTCCCTAGCTCCTCCTCCTCCTCCTCCTCCTCCTCAGCTGTACGACCAGGACCAGGCAGAAGCCTCCCTAGCTCCTCCTCCTCCTCCTCCTCCTCCTCCGCTGTACGACCAGGACCAGGCAGAAGCCTCCCTAGTTTCTCCTCCTCCTACTCCTTAACCTGCGTTGTACGACCAGGACCAGGCAGAAGCCTCCCTAGTTCCTCCTCCTCCTCCTCCTCCTCCTCTTCCGCTGTACGACCAAGACCAGGCAGAAGCCTCCCTAGCTCCTCCTCCTCCTCCTCCTCCTCCGCTGTACGACCAGGACCAGGCAGAAGCCTCCCTAGTTTCTCCTCCTCCTCCTCCTTAACCTGCATTGTACGACCAGGACCAGGCAGAAGCCTCCCTAGTTCCTCCTCCTCCTCCTCTTCCGTTGTACGACCAAGACCAGGCAGAAGCCTCCCTAGTTCCTCCTCCTCCTCCTCCTCCTCTTCCGCTGTACGACCAAGACCAGGCAGAAGCCTCCCTAGTTCCTCCTCCTCCTCCTCTTCCGCTGTACGACCAAGACCAGGCAGAAGCCTCCCTAGTTCCTCCTCCTCCTCCTCCTCTTCCGCTGTACGACCAAGACCAGGCTGAAGCCTCCCTAGTTCCTCCTCCTCCTCCTCCTCCTCCTCCGCTGTACGACCAGGACCAGGCAGAAGCCTCCCTAGTTCCTCCTCCTCCTCCTCCTCCTCCTCCTCTTCCTCCTCTTCCGCTGTACGACCAAGACCAGGCAGAAGCCTCCCTAGTTCCTCCTCCTCCTCCTCCTCTTCCGCTGTATGACCAAGACCAGGCAGAAGCCTCCCTAGTTCCTCCTCCTCCTCCTCCTCCTCCTCTTCCGCTGTACGACCAAGACCAGGCAGAAGCCTCCCTAGTTCCTCCTCCTCCTCCTCCTCCTCTTCCGCTGTACGACCAAGACCAGGCAGAAGCCTCCCTAGTTCCTCCTCCTCCTCCTCCTCCTCCGCTGTACGACCAGGACCAGGCTGAAGCCTCCCTAGTTCCTCCTCCTCCTCCTCCTCCTCCTCCGCTGAACAACCAGGACCAGGCTGAAGCCTCCCTAGTTCCTCCTCCTCCTCCTCCTCCTCCTCCGCTGAACAACCAGGACCAGGCTGAAGCCTCCCTAGTTCCTCCTCCTCCTCCTCCTCCTCCTCCTCCTCCTCCGCTGTACGACCAGGACCAGGCTGAAGCCTCCCTAGTTCCTCCTCCTCCTCCTCTGAACAACCAGGACCAGGCTGAAGCCTCCCTAGCCTGGTGAAGAGCTCCCTACAGGGTGGGTTCAACGTATGAAGACGTGAATATGACTATGGGTTGGACTGTTTTTTTTTGTGGTTTCATACTAAAGCTTCGGTCAAATGAGTGTAATGCATTTTTAAACATTTTAACCCAATAAATAATTGTGTAGTTATTGGTTGCTCTGCTTGTATCCGTAGTTCTCCAGTGAATTCTAGGATATTTATCAAAAACAGTCAAATCTGTTGAAGTGAGCTAAACCGCTGTTCAGTCAGAGTCCTTTTAGTTCAAGACATTCTTATCAAGCACATACACAACTACAAATGAAAGACAAAATAAAACAGAGGCTTGTATTATGTTGCAAATATATATATATATATATATATATATAATTTATATTTCAAGGTTTGTTCTATTTGATAACATTCTCTAATAAAATATCTGTAGCACAACCGGTCGGCAAAAACTGGTTAACAAATTGATCGTAGAAACTCGGGGATGATCAGATTAAAGGACCGGGGGTATGTTTTGCCTCAGATAATAGGGGAGGAGTTTAGGTTACACGTCTATAGGTATCTCTTCCTGAAGATGACGACCTCTGTTAGAGATCACAGGTTGACCAGAGAGAGACCTCAGCACAACACACACCTTCAACAACCCCCTGCGTGTGTACAACCCGGAGCTGCCCACTACACGGATAAGGTGTCACAACGACCAGATCATTGGTTGAACATTCTTTCACATTGATATAAAATATAATTATGTGTGTTTTTTAATACAATAACAGAAAAGAAAGTTTGGTGCGCGATGATGCATCAGCTTGGTTCGTGTCATGTGTGTAATCAGAGGTGCTTTGAGGGATGGCGTGGGAATTGGGTCCTGATTCTGTTCCTCAATCTCTTCAACCCCTCAACATACCATCTTCCTCTCTACACAAACAGTCATCCTTCAAAACAAACATTTACTTACTGTGTGTTAGCCTCCCTGCTCTATTTAAACAAACACTTACTGTGGGACTTACTTACTGTGGGATATCCTCCCTGCTCTATTTAAACAAACACTTACTGTGGGACTTACTTACTGTGGGACTTACTTACTGTGGGATAGCCTCACTACTCTATTTAAACAAACACTTACTGTGGGACGTACTTACTGTGGGATAGCCTCCCTGCTCTATTTAAACAAACACTTACTTACTGTGGGATAGCCTCCCTGCTCTACTTAAACAAACACTTACTGTGGGACTTACTTACTGTGGGACTTACTTACTGTGGGATAGCCTCACTACTCTATTTAAACAAACACTTACTGTGGGATAGCCTCCCTGCTCTACTTAAACAAACACTTACTGTGGGATAGCCTCCCTGCTCTACTTAAACAAACACTTACTGTGGGATAGCCTCCCTGCTCTACTTAAACAAACACTTACTGTGGGACTTACTTACTGTGGGATAGCCTCACTACTCTATTTAAACAAACACTTACTGTGGGACATACTTACTGTGGGGTAGCCTCCCTGCTCTATTTAAACAAACACTTACTGTGGGATAGCCTCCCTGCTCTACTTAAACAAACACTTACTGTGGGATAGCCTGCCTGCTCTACTTAAACAAACACTTACTGTGGGATAGTCTCCCTGCTCTATTTAAACAAACACTTACTGTGGGAGTTACTTACTGTGGGATATCCTCCCCGCTCTATTTAAACAAACACTTACTTACTGTGGGATATCCTCCCTGCCTTATTTAAACAAACACTTACTGTGGGACGTACTTACTGTGGGATAGCCTCCCTGCTCTATT
Source organism: Oncorhynchus clarkii lewisi (assembly GCF_045791955.1). NCBI lineage: Eukaryota > Metazoa > Chordata > Actinopteri > Salmoniformes > Salmonidae > Oncorhynchus > Oncorhynchus clarkii. Next base: position 15,376 of record NW_027260984.1, read on the forward strand.
TAAACAAACACTTACTTACTGTGGGATAGCCTCCCTGCTCTACTTAAACAAACACTTACTGTGGGACTTACTTACTGTGGGACTTACTTACTGTGGGATAGCCTCACTACTCTATTTAAACAAACACTTACTGTGGGATAGCCTCCCTGCTCTACTTAAACAAACACTTACTGTGGGATAGCCTCCCTGCTCTACTTAAACAAACACTTACTGTGGGATAGCCTCCCTGCTCTACTTAAACAAACACTTACTGTGGGACTTACTTACTGTGGGATAGCCTCACTACTCTATTTAAACAAACACTTACTGTGGGACATACTTACTGTGGGGTAGCCTCCCTGCTCTATTTAAACAAACACTTACTGTGGGATAGCCTCCCTGCTCTACTTAAACAAACACTTACTGTGGGATAGCCTGCCTGCTCTACTTAAACAAACACTTACTGTGGGATAGTCTCCCTGCTCTATTTAAACAAACACTTACTGTGGGAGTTACTTACTGTGGGATATCCTCCCCGCTCTATTTAAACAAACACTTACTTACTGTGGGATATCCTCCCTGCCTTATTTAAACAAACACTTACTGTGGGACGTACTTACTGTGGGATAGCCTCCCTGCTCTATTTAAACAAACACTTACTTACTGTGGGATAGCCTCCCTGCTCTACTTAAACAAACACTTACTGTGGGACTTACTTACTGTGGGACTTACTTACTGTGGGATAGCCTCACTACTCTATTTAAACAAACACTTACTGTGGGATAGCCTCCCTGCTCTACTTAAACAAACACTTACTGTGGGATAGCCTCCCTGCTCTACTTAAACAAACACTTACTGTGGGACTTACTTACTGTGGGATAGCCTCACTACTCTATTTAAACAAACACTTACTGTGGGACATACTTACTGTGGGGTAGCCTCCCTGCTCTATTTAAACAAACACTTACTGTGGGATAGCCTCCCTGCTCTACTTAAACAAACACTTACTGTGGGATAGCCTCCCTGCTCTACTTAAACAAACACTTACTGTGGGATAGTCTCCCTGCTCTATTTAAACAAACACTTACTGTGGGACTTACTTACTGTGGGATAGCCTCCCTACTCTATTTAAACAAACACTTACTGTGGGACTTACTTACTGTGGGATAGCCTCACTACTCTATTTAAACAAACACTTACTGTGGGACTTACTTACTGTGGGACTTACTTACTGTGGGACTTACTTACTGTGGGATATCCTCCCTGCTCTATTTAAACAAACACTTACTGTGGGATAGTCTCCCTGCTCTATTTAAACAAACACTTACTGTGGGACTTACTTACTGTGGGATAGCCTCCCTGCTCTATTTAAACAAACACTTACTGTGGGATAGCCTCCCTGCTCTACTTAAACAAACACTTACTGTGGGATAGCCTCCCTGCTCTATTTAAACAAACACTTACTGTGGGACTTACTTACTGTGGGATATCCTCCCTGCTCTATTTAAACAAACACTTACTTACTGTGGGACTTGCTTACTGTGGGATAGCCTCCCTGCTATATTTAAACACTTACTTACTGTGGGACTTACTTACTGTGGGACTTACTTACTGTGGGATATCCTCCCTGCTCTATTTAAACAAACACTTACTTACTGTGGGATAGTCTCCCTGCTATATTTAAACACTTACTTACTGTGGGACTTACTTACTGTGGGACTTACTTACTGTGGGATAGTCTCCCTGCTATATTTAAACGAACACGCACATTCTGGATGCCTTCCACAAAAGATTCACAGCAATACCCAATAATTACTAGTAAGTACAATCCCACTCATTCATATGAGTTAAATAAAGGTGAAATAAAATAAACTAACAAACAGGGATTACTTTGAATTTTTATCACGTTTGTCTCAACAATGAGGACAAATGATCTACCCTCATCATACACACCTGTTCACGTATAGGAACACAGTGAAGCGACACTAGAAAATATAATAGAACCGTCACTAGAACACATTCTAGAACCATCACTAGAACACATTATAGAATCGACACTAGAAAATATTATAGATCCGTCACTAGAACACATTCTAGAACCATCACTAGAACACATTATTGAACCGTCAGTAGAACACATTCTAGAACCGTCAGTAGAACACATTCTAGAATTGTCAGTAGAACACATTCTAGAACCGTCAGTAGGACACATTCTAGAATCGTCAGTAGAAGACATCCTAGAACCGTCACTAGAACCTATTCTAGAACACACACCATTAGGTCTCTGTGTTCTTCAGTTTTCCATCACTGCAAAACCGAATCTCAGAATGGCAATCTCAGACCACAACACGTCACACTATCCTTCAACAAACGTTAAAATATCAGGGAGCAACAACAGAAAATTCAGATAGAACCACTTTTAAAAAAAACACTATTGCAAACATCATCAAAATGTGTAATTATCACTCAACAACTGACATGTGGAAATGAAAAACTCCTTAAAACACGAGTAATTACACTCCATTGTACTGAAATATGTCCCAGAAAAATGGACCACGCCTTGACACCTTAGAGAGGATTCAAATCTTAATTTATCTACTCTGTGACTGGCTAGCCTAGTCGGGTGAATAAGCGAATCACGGTTGAAAGCAAAGAGGTTATATGACAAGAAGAAAGCAAAAGGTTAAATTATAATAAATAATAAACCAAGAGGTTAAATTACTCAAATTAACACAACAAGACACTAGCATCCCAACTTCACTCCAAACACAACAAGACATTAGCATCCTGACTTCACAACAAGACAGTAGCATCCCAACTTCCCTCCAAACACAACAAGACACAAGCATCCTGACTTCACTCCAAACACAACAAGACACTAGCATCCCAACTTCACAACAAGACACTAGCATCCCAACTTCACTCCAAACACAAGACACTAGCATCCCAACTTCACTCCAAACACAACAAGACACTAGCATCCTAACTTCACAACAAGACACTAGCATCCCAACTTCACTCCAAACACAACAAGACACTAGCATCCCAACTTCACTCCAAACACAACAAGACACTAGCATCCCAACTTCACTCCAAACACAACAAGACACTAGCATCCCAACTTCACTCCAAACACAACAAGACACTAGCATCCCAACTTCACAACAAGACACTAGCATCCCGACTTCACAACAAGACACTAGCATCCCGACTTCAAAACAAGACAATAGCATCCCAACTTCACTCCAAACACAACAAGACACTAGCATCCTGACTTCACAACAAGACACTAGCATCCCAACTTCACAACAAGACACTAGCATCCCAACTTCACTCCAAACACAACAAGACACTAGCATCCCAACTTCACAACAAGACACTAGCATCCCAACTTCACTCCAAACACAACAAGACACTAGCATCCCGACTTCACAACAAGACACTAGCATCCCAACTTCACTCCAAACACAACAAGAAACTAGCATCCCGACTTCACTCTAAACACAACAAGACACTAGCATCCCGACTTCACTCCAAACACAACAAGACACTAGCATCCCAAATTCACAACAAGACACTAGCATCCCAACTTCACTCCAAACACAACAAGACACTAGCATCCCGACTTCACTCCAAACACAACAAGACACTAGCATCCCGACTTCACTCCAAACACAACAAGACACTAGCATCCCAACTTCACTCCAAACACAACAAGACACTAGCATCCTGACTTCACAACAAGACACTAGCATCCCAACTTCACTCCAAACACAACAAGACACTAGCATCCCAACTTCACAACAAGACACTAGCATCCCAACTTCACTCCAAACACAACAAGACACTAGCATCCCGACTTCACAACAAGACACTAGCATCCCAACTTCACTCCAAACACAACAAGACACTAGCATCCCGACTTCACTCCAAACACAACAAGACACTAGCATCCCGACTTCACTCCAAACACAACAAGACACTAGCATCCCAACTTCACAACAAGACACTAGCATCCCAACTTCACTCCAAACACAACAAGAAACTAGCATCCCGACTTCACTCTAAACACAACAAGACACTAGCATCCCGACTTCACTCCAAACACAACAAGACACTAGCATCCCAAATTCACAACAAGACACTAGCATCCCAACTTCACTCCAAACACAACAAGACACTAGCATCCCGACTTCACTCCAAACACAACAAGACACTAGCATCCCGACTTCACTCCAAACACAACAAGACACTAGCATCCCAACTTCACTCCAAACACAACAAGACACTAGCATCCTGACTTCACAACAAGACACTAGCATCCCAACTTCACTCCAAACACAACAAGACACTAGCATCCCAACTTCACAACAAGACACTAGCATCCCAACTTCACTCCAAACACAACAAGACACTAGCATCCCGACTTCACAACAAGACACTAGCATCCCAACTTCACTCCAAACACAACAAGACCCTAGCATCCCGACTTCACTCCAAACACAACAAGACACTAGCATCCCGACTTCACTCCAAACACAACAAGACACTAGCATCCCAACTTCACAACAAGACACTAGCATCCCAACTTCACTCCAAACACAACAAGACACTAGCATCCCGACTTCACTCCAAACACAACAAGACACTAGCATCCCGACTTCACTCCAAACACAACAAGACACTAGCATCCCAACTTCACAACAAGACACAAGCCTCCCGACTTCACAACAAGACACTAGCATCCCAACTTCACTCCAAACACAACAAGACACTAGCATCCCGACTTCACTCCAAACACAACAAGACACTAGCATCCCGACTTCACTCCAAACACAACAATACACTAGCATCCCAACTTCACAACAAGACACAAGCCTCCCGACTTCACAACAAGACACTAGCATCCCAACTTCACTCCAAACACAACAAGACACTAGCATCCCGACTTCACTCCAAACACAACAAGACACTAGCATCCCGACTTCACTCCAAACACAACAAGACACTAGCATCCCGACTTCACAACAAGGCACTAGCATCCCAACTTCACTCCAAACACAACAAGACACTAGCATCCCGACTTCACTCCAAACACAACAAGACACTAGCATCCCGACTTCACTCCAAACACAACAAGACACTAGCATCCCAACTTCACAACAAGACACTAGCATCCCAACTTCACTCCAAACACAACAAGACACTAGCATCCCGACTTCACTCCAAACACAACAAGACACTAGCATCCCGACTTCACTCCAAACACAACAAGACACTAGCATCCCAACTTCACAACAAGACACAAGCCTCCCGACTTCACAACAAGACACTAGCATCCCAACTTCACTCCAAACACAACAAGACACTAGCATCCCGACTTCACTCCAAACACAACAAGACACTAGCATCCCAAATTCACAACAAGACACAAGCCTCCCGACTTCACAACAAGACACTAGCATCCCAACTTCACTCCAAACACAACAAGACACTAGCATCCCGACTTCACTCCAAACACAACAAGACACTAGCATCCCGACTTCACAACAAGACACTAGCATCCCGACTTCACTCCAAACACAACAAGACACTAGCATCCCGACTTCACTCCAAACACAACAAGACACTAGCATCCCGACTTCACTCCAAACACAACAAGACACTAGCATCCCAACTTCACAACAAGACACAAGCCTCCCGACTTCACAACAAGACACTAGCATCCCAACTTCACTCCAAACACAACAAGACACTAGCATCCCGACTTCACTCCAAACACAACAAGACACTAGCATCCCAACTTCACAACAAGACACTAGCATCCCGACTTCACTCCAAACACAACAAGACACTAGCATCCCAACTTCACAACAAGACACTAGCATCCCAACTTCACTCCAAACACAACAAGACACTAGCATCCCGACTTCACTCCAAACACAACAAGACACTAGCATCCCGACTTCACTCCAAACACAACAAGACACTAGCATCCCAACTTCACAACAAGACACAAGCCTCCCGACTTCACTCACAACAAGACACTAGCATCCCAACTTCACTCCAAACACAACAAGACACTAGCATCCCGACTTCACTCCAAACACAACAAGACACTAGCATCCCAACTTCACAACAAGACACAAGCCTCCCGACTTCACAACAAGACACTAGCATCCCAACTTCACTCCAAACACAACAAGACACTAGCATCCCGACTTCACTCCAAACACAACAAGACACTAGCATCCCGACTTCACTCCAAACACAACAAGACACTAGCATCCCGACTTCACAACAAGACACTAGCATCCCGACTTCACTCCAAACACAACAAGACACTAGCATCCCGACTTCACTCCAAACACAACAAGACACTAGCATCCCGACTTCACTCCAAACACAACAAGACACTAGCATCCCAACTTCACAACAAGACACTAGCATCCCAACTTCACTCCAAACACAACAAGACACTAGCATCCCGACTTCACTCCAAACACAACAAGACACTAGCATCCCGACTTCACTCCAAACACAACAAGACACTAGCATCCCAACTTCACAACAAGACACAAGCCTCCCGACTTCACAACAAGACACTAGCATCCCAACTTCACTCCAAACACAACAAGACACTAGCATCCCGACTTCACTCCAAACACAACAAGACACTAGCATCCCAACTTCACAACAAGACACAAGCCTCCCGACTTCACAACAAGACACTAGCATCCCAACTTCACTCCAAACACAACAAGACACTAGCATCCCGACTTCACTCCAAACACAACAAGACACTAGCATCCCGACTTCACTCCAAACACAACAAGACACTAGCATCCCGACTTCACAACAAGACACTAGCATCCCGACTTCACTCCAAACACAACAAGGCACTAGCATCCCGACTTCACTCCAAACACAACAAGGCACTAGCATCCCGACTTCCCTCCAAACACTCACAAAAAAAAACACATCTTTTCACCCATGCCATACAGTAGCAAACAATGTATTTTTGTACCAGTCAGGGTTTGATCCATTTTAAAGTGTATCTGCACATGTTTCAATAGAAAAACATAACAACAATGGCTCTCATACCTGGAGACAAGTTTATTTTCTCTCATACCTGGAGACAAGTTTATTTTCTCTCATACCTGGAGACAAATGTATTTTCTCTCATACCTGGAGACAAGTTTATTTTCTCTCATACCTGGAGACAAATGTATTTTCTTTGTTGACAATCCGTCAGTCAGTCAGTCCTGTGTTCCTTTGTCTTACTTGGTCAGTGGTTGGAGCAACTGCCACTAGGCAGGGTTTATTCATTTGTGATGAGAGAACCATGGACAAGAAGAGATGTGTTAGTTGGCAAAAAACTAGAACACTACACATCCCAACTTCACTCCAAACACAACAAGACACTAGCATCCCGACTTCACTCCAAACACAACAAGGCACTAGCATCCCGACTTCCCTCCAAACACTCACAAAAAAAACACATCTTTTCACCCATGCCATATATATGGTTTATTCATTTGTGATGAGAGAACCATGGACAAGAAGAGATGTGTTAGTTGGCAAAAAAACTAGAACACTACACATCTCATAACAAAACAACAGGTTGGATTCCAACATATTCATCATCATTATTCTCTGATATGGATGGTCACCGTAGCCTGGATACCTGTCTGTTTGTGCTATCATTCCACTCCTTGTCATTGTCAAACATTGACATGTGACACAGAGTACACGAGTGGAATGTTAGTACAAAACAGATCTAGATTTCAGGCTAGGAGTCACCTGGTTACATAGCCTGGTTGAATCAACCTGAATCAACATTCTCAACACTGTTTCAAAGATGCGCTCATCATTCAGACTGGTTTTACCAGGCTATTTTATAAAGTGGGTCCCAGGATGAGGCGCTCCAATATGGGAGTTAAAGAGGTGGTGGAGGAGGGGGTAGGGAAGGTCTGGGGTCAGGGGCGTGGGTCGTTCCACTTGAGACTCCTCCTCAGCATGTGGCAGCATGTGCTTGGGCGCCCCCTGTAGGCTGGGAGACAGAAACACACAGACACACAACAGGTTCCAGTTGTTCATTATAGCACAGAAAGAATGAACATTGAGGCACACAACACAAACACTAGGTCTGTCGATATACAGTTCATTCAGAAAGTATTCAGACCCCTTGTCTTTTACCCCATTTTGTTACGTTACAGCCTTATTCTACAATGTATTAAATTGGTTTTTTCCCCTCATCAATCTACACACAATACCCCATAATGACAAAGCAAAAATATGTTTTTTGAATTTCTGCCAATTTATATTAAAAAAATACAAAAAAACATAAACATAAGTACTCAGACCCTTTCCATAATAATATCACAGTTACATAAGTACTCAGACCCTTTACATAATAGTATCACATTTACATAAGTACTCAGACATTTTACTCAGTACTTTGTTGAAGTACCTTTGGCAGCGATTGCAGCCTTGAGTCTTCTTGGGTATGATGCTACAAGCTTGGCACACCTGTATTTGGGGAGTTTCTCCCATTCTTCTCTGCAGATCCTTTCAAGGTCTGCCAGGGTGAATGGGCATCGTCACTGCACAGCTATTTTCAGGTCTCTCCAGAGATGTTTGATCGGGGTCAAATCCGAGCTCTGGCTGGGCCTCTCAAGGTCATTCAGAGACTTGTCCCGAAGCCACTCCTGCATTGTCTTGGCAGTGAAGGTGAACCTTCATCCCAGTCTGAGGTCCTGAGCGCTCTGAAGCAGGTTTTCATCAATGATCTCTCTGTACTTTGCTCTGTTCATCTTTCCCTCTTTTCCTAGTCTCCCAGTCCCTGCCACTGAAAAACATCCCCACAGCATGATGCTGCCACCACTATGCTTCACCGTAGGGATGCTGCCACCACCATGCTTCACCGTAGGGATGCTGCCACCACCATGCTTCACTGTAGGGATGCTGCCACCACCATGCTTCACCGTAGGGATGCTGCCACCACCATGTTTCACCGTAGGGATGGTGTCGGGTTTCCTCCAGACGTGACCCTTGGCATTCAGGCCAAAGAGTTCAAACTTGGCTTCATCAGACCAGAGAATCTTGTTTCTCATGGTCTGAGTCCTTTAGGTGCCTTTTGGCAAACTCAGAACGGGCTGTCATGTGCCTTTTACTGGGGATGGGGCTTCCCGTCTGGCCACTCTATCGTAAAGGCCTGATTGATGGAGTGTTGCAGAGATGGCTGTCCTTCTGGAAGGTTCTCCCATCTCCACAGAGGAACTCTGGAGCTCTGCCAGAGTGACCATTGGGTTCTTGGTCACCTCTCTGTCTGTCACGATCGTTACAATGAGTGGACCAAGATGCAGCGTGGTATGGTTCCATCCTCTTTATTTTGAAGTGAAACTCAAAGAAAACAATAAATGCAAAACGAAACGTGAAGCTGCTATAGTGCTCACAGGCAACTATACATAGTCAAGATCCCGCAAAGCACAAAGGGGAAATGGCTGCCTAAATAGGATCCCCAATCAGAGACAACGATAAACAGCTGCCTCTGATTGGGAACCATACCTGGCCAACATCGAACCATAATTACCTAGAATACACTAGTCACTCCAAGATCGCATAGCAGTTCAGACGTCTTTTGTCCTCGTCTTGTCGTGTCCTGTGTATTTATATATTTACAACTTTTTTTCACATACATTTTATTTTTATTTTCCATCAACTCATCTTCAAAATATAATATAATAGAGACAGTAGATCTAGCTGGTCTATCATAATATAATAGAGACAGTAGATCTAGCTGGTCTATCATAATATAATAGAGACAGTAGATCTAGCTGGTCTATCATAATATAATAGAGACAGTAGATCTAGCTGGCCTGTCATAATATAATAGAGACAGTAGATCTAGCTGGTCTGGCATAATATAATAGAGACAGTAGATCTAGCTGGTCTATCATAATATAATAGAGACAGTAGATCTAGCTGGCCTGTCATAATATACTAGAGACAGTAGATCTAGCTGGCCTGTCATAATATAATAGAGACAGTAGATCTAGCTGGTCTGCCATAATATAATAGAGACAGTAGATCTGGCTGGTCTCTCATAATATAATAGAGACATTAGATCTAGATGGTCTGTCATAATACAATAGAGACATAGAGACAGTAGATCTAGCTGGTCTGTCATATTATAATAGAGACAGTAGATCTAGCTGCTCTGTCAAATATAATAGAGACAGTAGATCTAGCTGCTCTGTCTTAATATAATAGAGACAGTAGATCTAGCTGGTCTGTCATAATATAATACAGACAGTAGATCTAGCTGGTCCGTCATATTATAATAGAGACAGTAGATCTAGCTGGTCTGTCATAATATAATAGAGACAGTAGATCTAAATTGTCTGTCATATTATAACAGAGACAGTAGATCTAGCTGGTCCGTCATAATATAATAGAGACAGTAGATCTAGCTGGTCTGCCATAATATAATAGAGACAGTAGATCTAGCTGGTCTGTCATAATATAATAGAGACATAAAGACAGTAGATTTAGCTCGTCTGCCATATTATAATATAGACAGTAGATCTAGCTGGTCCTTCATAATATAATAGAGACATTAGATCTAGCTGGTCCGTCATAATATAATAGAGACAGTAGATCTACCTGGTCTGTCATAAGATAATAGAGATAGTAGATCTAGCTGGTCTGTCATATTATAATAGAGACAGTAGATCTAGCTGGTCTGTCATATAACAGAGAGAGTAGATCTAGCTGGTCTGTCATATTATAATAGAGACAGTAGATCTAGCTGGTCTGTCATTATATTTAGATATATTAGATTCTACTCCAAGATCGCATAGCAGTTCAGACGTCTTTTGTCCTCGTCTTGTCGTGTCCTGTATATATATATATTTACAACTTTTTTCACATACATTTTATTTTTATTTTCCATCAACTCATCTTCTAAACACTCTCCTGCAACCCGCCTCACCAATTTATATTTATAAAAAAGTATTATTTACCTCAGATCTGTAATCCTCCAAGAAGCTAGCCAGAAACTCCAAGAAGCTAGCCAGGAGCTAGCCCAGAAGCTAATCCAGAAGCTAATCAGAAGCTAGTTAGCTTCTTTACTGGCAAATCGTTAGTATTCAGCTAACCACGGTTTGTGGTCATCAGCTATCCTTTAGCTCGAAAATCTATCGAAAATCTATCGCCAGTTTTGTACGGCGCATCGCGGCTCGGAACGGAACATACCGGACCAATTTTTCTCTCCTTGTCCCTGGATTTCAACTGCTCTCTGGACATTCATACCCGGATCTCACAGCTAGCTAGCTGCTATCCGTGTGACAGTCGGCTTTCGTCGATTCCGGAGCAAACATCGATTGTTCCGGTGCTAGCCAGCTCCGTCAATCACTCCTGAGTTCCATCATTCACTCCTGGGCTGCAGTCACCTATCCGGACCCGTTTTACTGCCTACGCGGAGCCCCACCGGGCCTTCACAACTGGACTGCCGACGTTATCTACCTGAAGGAGATCGGGCTGGCTCCTCCGTCGCGACGTTACCTGAACGCCCATCTGCGGCCCGCTAACCGTTAGCTGTCTTACCGGCTGCTATCTGAATAGACAATCGGACAATTTATTTATTTTTATTATTATTATGTTTTCTTCTCGGGCCTCTATAACTATATCTATTGTTCTTATTTTTGTTGTTGTTGTGTGATTTGGATTAATCCCCTCTACCTCACGGAACCCCACTAATCTACTGACCGAACGCAAGGGGTGGCTAACAACAGACTTCCATTCTATGCTAGCTTGCTACCGATGGCCTGGCTAGCTGTCTAAATCGCCGTGACCCTCAACCAACCTCTCCACTCACTGGACCCTTTTGATCACTCGACTAAGCATGCCTCTCCTTAATGTCAATATGTCTTGTCCATTGCTGTTCTGGTTAGTGTTTATTGGCTTATTTCACTGTAGAGCCTCTAGTCCTGCTCACTATACCTTATCCAACCTATTAGTTCCACCACCCACACATGCAATGACATCTCCTGGTTTCAATGATGTTTTTAGAGACAATATCTCTCTCTTCATCACTCAATACCTAGGTTTACCTCCACTGTATTCACATCCTACCTTACCTTTGTCTGTACATTATACCTTGATGCTATTTTATCGCCCCCAGAAACCTCCTTTTACTCTCTGTTCCAGACGTTCTAGACGACCAATTCTTATTGCTTTTAGCCGCACCCTTATTCTACTCCTCCTATGTTCCTCTGGCGATGTAGAGGTGAATCCAGGCCCTGCAGTGCCTAGCTCCACTCCTATTCCCCAGGCGCTCTCTTTTGACGACTTCTGTAACCGTAATAGCCTTGGTTTCATGCATGTTAACATTAGAAGCCTCCTCCCTAAGTTTGTTCTATTCACTGCTTTAGCACACTCTGCCAACCCGGATGTTCTAGCTGTGTCTGAATCCTGGCTTAGGAAGACCACCAAAAATTCAGACATTTTAATTCCAAACTACAACATTTTCAGACAAGATAGAACTGCCAAAGGGGGCGGTGTTGCAATCTACTGCAAAGATAGCCTGCAGAGTTCTGTCCTACTATCCAGGTCTGTACCCAAACAATTTGAACTTCTACTTTTAAAAATCCACCTCTCTAAAAACAAGTCTCTCACCGTTGCCGCCTGCTATAGACCACCCTCTGCCCCCAGCTGTGCTCTGGACACCATATGTGAACTGATTGCCCCCCATCTATCTTCAGAGCTCGTGCTACTAGGCGACCTAAACTGGAACATGCTTAACACCCCAGCCATCCTACAATCTAAACTTGATGCCCTCAATCTCACACAAATTATCAATGAACCTACCAGGTACCTCCCCAAAGCCTTAAACACGGGCACCCTCATAGATATCATCCTAACCAACTTCCCCTCTAAATACACCTCTGCTGTCTTCAACCAAGATCTCAGCGATCACTGCCTCATTGCCTGCATCCGTAATGGGTCAGCGGTCAAACAACCTCCTCTCATCACTGTAAAACGCTCCCTGAAACACTTCAGCGAGCAGGCCTTTCTAATCGACCTGGCCGGGGTATCCTGGAAGGATATTGACCTCATCCCGTCAGTAGAGGATGCCTGGATATTTTTTTTAAATGCCTTCCTAACCATCTTAAATAAACATGCCCCATTCAAGAAATTTAGAACCAGGAACAGATATAGCCCTTGGTTCTCCCCAGACCTGACTGCCCTTAACCAACACAAAAACATCCTATGGCGTTCTGCATTAGCATCGAACAGCCCCCGTGATATGCAGCTGTTCAGGGAAGCTAGAAACCATTATACACAGGCAGTTAGAAAAGCCAAGGCTAGCTTTTTCAAGCAGAAATTTGCTTCTTGCAACACTAACTCAAAAAAGTTCTGGGACACTGTAAAGTCCATGGAGAATAAGAACACCTCCTCCCAACTGCCCACTGCACTAAAGATAGGAAACACTGTCACCACTGATAAATCCACCATAATTGAAAATTTCAATAAGCATTTTTCTACTGCTGGCCATGCTTCCACCTGGCTACTCCTACCCCTGTCAACAGCACTGCACCCCCAACAGCAACTCGCCCAAGCCTTCCCCATTTCTCCTTCTCCCAAATCCATTCAGCTGATGTTCTGAAAGAGCTGCAAAATCTGGACCCCTACAAATCAGCCGGGCTAGACAATCTGGACCCTTTCTTTCTAAAATTATCTGCCGAAATTGTTGCCACCCCTATTACTAGCCTGTTCAACCTCTCTTTCGTGTCGTCTGAGATTCCCAAAGATTGGAAAGCAGCTGCGGTCATCCCCCTCTTCAAAGGGGGGGACACTCTTGACCCAAATTGCTTACAGACCTATATCTATCCTACCATGCCTTTCTATGGTCTTCGAAAGCCAAGTCAACAAACAGATTACCGACCATTTCGAATCTCACCATACCTTCTCTGTTATGCAATCTGGTTTCAGAGCTGGTCATGGGTGCACCTCAGCCACGCTCAAGGTCCTAAACGATATCTTAACCGCCATCAATAAGAAACATTACTGTGCAGCCGTATTCATTGATCTGGCCAAGGCTTTCGACTCTGTCAATCACCACATCCTCATCGGCAGACTCAACAGCCTTGGTTTCTCAAATGATTGCCTCGCCTGGTTCACCAACTACTTCTCTGATAGAGTTCAGTGTGTCAAATCAGAGGGTCTGTTGTCCGGACCTCTGGCAGTCTCTATGGGGGTGCCACAGGGTTCAATTCTTGGACCGACTCTCTTCTCTGTATACATCAATGAGGTCGCTCTTGCTGCTGGTGAGTCTCTGATCCACCTCTACGCAGACGACACCATTCTGTATACTTCCGGCCCTTCTTTGGACACTGTGTTAACAACCCTCCAGGCAAGCTTCAATGCCATACAACTCTCCTTCCGTGGCCTCCAATTGCTCTTAAATACAAGTAAAACTAAATGCATGCTCTTCAACCAATCGCTACCTGCACCTACCCGCCTGTCCAACATCACTACTCTGGACGGCTCTGACTTAGAATACGTGGACAACTACAAATACTTAGGTGTCTGGTTAGACTGTAAACTCTGCTTCCAGACCCATATCAAACAAAACCAATTCTTTCTTTGGCCGCCTCTCTTTCCAGTTCTCTGCTGCCAATGACTGGAACGAATTACAAAAAATCTCTGAAACTGGAAACACTTATCTCCCTCACAAGCTTTAAGCACCAACTGTCAGAGCAGCTCACAGATTACTGCACCTGTACATAGCCCATCTATAATTTAGCCCAAACAACTACCTCTTTCCCAACTGTATTTAATTTTTTTATTTATTTTGCTCCTTTGCACCCCATTATTTGTATTTCTACTTTGCACATTCTTCCATTGCAAAACTACCATTCCAGTGTTTTACTTGCTATATTGTATTTACCTTGCCACCATGGCCTTTTTTGCCTTTACCTCCCTTCTCACCTCATTTGCTCACATTGTTTATACTGTATTATTGACTGTATGTTTGTTTTACTCCATGTGTAACTCTGTGTCGTTGTATCTGTCGAACTGCTTTGCTTTATCTTGGCCAGGTCGCAATTGTAAATGAGAACTTGTTCTCAACTTGCCTACCTGGTTAAATAAAGGTAAAATAAATCAAATAAATAAAAGTCACACCCCAAGGTTCTCCCATCTCCACAGAGGAACTCTGGAGCTCTGCCAGAGTGACCATTGGGTTCTTGGTCACCTCTCTGTCACCTCTCTGTCTTTGAAGTGAAACTCAAAGAAAACAATAAATGCAAAACGAAACGTGAAGCTGCTATAGTGCTCACAGGCAACTATACATAGTCAAGATCCCACAAAGCACAAAGGGGAAATGGCTGCCTAAATAGGATCCCCAATCAGAGACAACGATAAACAGCTGCCTCTGATTGGGAACCATACCTGGCCAACATCAAACCATAATTACCTAGATGACCCATCCTAGTCACACCCCGACCTAACCAACATAGAGAATAAAAAGCTCTCTATGGTCAGGGCGTGACACTGACCAAGACCCTTCTCCCCCAATTGTTCAGTTTGGCAGGGCAGCCAGCTCTAGGAAGAGTCTTGGTGGTTCCAAACTTATTCCATTGAAGAATGATGGAGGCCACTATGCTCTTGGGGACATCCCATTCTGCAGAAGTGTTTTGGTACCCTTCCCCAGATCTGTGCCTCGACACAATCCTGTCTCGGAGCTCTACGGATAATTCCTTCGACCTCATGGCTTTGTTTTTGCTCTGACATGCACTGTCAACTGTGGGACCTTTATATAGACAGGTGTGTGTCTTTCCAAATCATGTCCAATCAATTGAATTTAACTTGACTCCAATCAAGTTGTAGAAACATCTCAAGGATCATCAATGGAAACAGGATGCACCTGAACTCAGTTTAGAGTCTCATAGCAAAGGGTCTGAATACTTATGTAAATAAGTGCTGCTGAAGGTGCTCCAACACTCCAAAGACTAGAGAACAGCCATGCCACTGGAGGGAAAGAGGAAACAGAGGGAGGGAGTTAAGATCAGAGAACAGCCATGCCACTGGAGGATAAGAGGAAACAGAGGGAGGGAGTTAAGATCAGAGAACAGCCATGCCACTGGAGGATAAGAGGAAACAGAGGGAGGGAGTTAAGATCAGAGAACAGCCATGCCACTGGAGGGAAAGAGGAAACAGAGGGAGGGAGTTAAGATCAGAGAACAGCCATGCCTCTGGAGGGAAAGAGGAAACAGAGGGAGGGAGTTAAGATCAGAGAACAGCCATGCCACTGGAGGATAAGAGGAAACAGAGGGAGGGAGTTAAGATCAGAGAACAGCCATGCCACTGGAGGATAGAAACAGAGGGAGGGTGTTAAGATCAGAGAACAGCCATGCCACTGGAGGGAAAGAGGAAACAGAGGGAGGGAGTTAAGATCAGAGAACAGCCATGCCACTGGAGGGAAAGAGGAAACAGAGGGAGGGAGTTAAGATCAGAGAACAGCCATGCCACTGGAGGATAAGAGGAAACAGAGGGAGGGAGTTAAGATCAGAGAACAGCCATGCCACTGGAGGATAAGAGGAAACAGAGGGAGGGAGTTAAGATCAGAGAACAGCCATGCCACTGGAGGATAAGAGGAAACAGAGGGAGGGAGTTAAGATCAGAGAACAGCCATGCCACTGGAGGGAAAGAGGAAACAGAGGGAGACATAAGATACAGAACACACACAAACTGAACACACACAAACTGAACACACACTCCCTTCAGAAAGTGATAGATAATAGATACTAAATCTACTGACCTAAGTTTTCATACATCTCAAGAGTTGCGGCGTGGTGAGGGTCAATTACTTGAATTGCTCAAATTGCGTTTCTACAGAATGAACAGAATGAGCCCGTTTGATGTTCAGTTACCAGATGACATGGAACACACTGGGTTGTTCTGAACAGAATGAGCCCGTTTGATGTTCAGTTACCAGATGACATGGAACACACTGGGTTGTTCTGAACAGAATGAGCCCGTTTGATGTTCAGTTACCAGATGACATGGAACACACTGGGTTGTTCTGAACAGAATGAGCCCGTTTGTTTATGGTGAAGAAACTTCTCCACGGCAACACACCTGAATGCACTCAGGACTCCTTTCTACGCGCCCCGAAACGATGATCTGTTTGTCTGAATTGCCCTGTGAAAGCCTGACACTAAGATCCTATTTATAACTTAGCTGGTCATGTTGGCAATAGAACAAGCTTTCAAGTCATGCCCACTTGAACCAGACTGAGAATTTTATAATGGGAATGCAGGGCTGTGTTCCAAAACTAAACAACTACAAGTGTGCTTGCTGTAGTTCCTCAACGGCACAGCTAGGAGAGATCAACAAAGTACCTTATAGTTGAAGACTCTTCTTTGAGTCATAAAAGTGCATTGAACTGAGTTAGGAACTGTGAACACTTCGGAGAGGTGTGTGTCCACTTGGTGGCAACAGTTAAGACTGGCGCCAAGCCGAACACTGCTAGGTGAACTGAACTAGTGTGCTAGCATACTCCTTTAAAAGACCTTCACTTATAAAAACTAGAAAAAAGTGGCAATATACACTTCCTCAAAATAGTCAGAGTTAATCTAAGATAACTCAAGAAACCTGGCCCCTCTCAAGGCGTCTCAAGGAGGTTTGTCTGTCTCTCCTCAGACTGGAACACCCAGAGGAGGTTTGTCTGTCTCTCCTCAGACTGGAGCACCCAGAATAGGTGGAGGTTTGTCTGTCTCTCCTCAGACTGGGACACCCAGAGGACCCTCGGGGTGCCTCTCTGAGGGGTGTGGGTGAGCCTCCTTATGGGGCAGGGATGGGTAGGGAGACCAGCGACAGACCTTGTCTAGTTTAGGATTACTACCGAAAGCCTTGGGTCCCATATCCATCCCGCTGTTACGATCCCGTTCTGCTCTGCCTCCACTGCCTGGCCCTTCCTGGGTCACGTTGTGGTGTCCACCTGACCGTCTCGGTGGAGCAGATCGAAGGACCTGGCTGGCGAGGTCCCCCAGCTAGCACAGTGGATCTGGCCTGATTCCGGCTGAGAGTCGGGGCACTCGGCTGAGAGTCAGACATGTGGCCCGAGTCTGTGCCGCTTTCGGCAGTATTACTTATGGGTAGGATGCGGGGATTGGGGCTCGGGCTAATTCGGTGAGAGTTATCTGGCCTAAATGTATTACTTGGGGCTCTGGCCGATTGGGGCTACTCTCTGGCAGATGATTACATTTCATTATTTATTTATTTTCCCATATATTCCTCACCGCACAATTGGCCCAGCGTTGTCCGAGTTGGGGGAGGGTTTGGCCGGCCGGGATGTCCTTGTCCCATTGCGCTGTAGCTACTCCTGTGGCGGGCCGGGCGCATGCACATGGTCCCCAGGTGTATGTTGTTTCCTCCGACACCATTTTTTTTTTGGTGGATGGGTATAATTTGTATGTAAAAAATGTATAATAGTAATATTTAAAATGACTAAATCTGGTAATTTTGTTTACATTTATTTAAATTTGCATCGGGGCGCTTCTGGGGGGATGCTGGTGAGATGCCGGCAAAGTCGGCTGAATTCCGGTAGACGGTAACGGCCCGATGTACCTGGGCCGATTCTGGGCAGTCATTCATTTTGATTCCGGGCCGATTTAATCAGTTGCTTCTGGGTCGATTCCTCATTGCTAGCTGGGCCATCCTGTGCTGCTTAGCCCTTCCATCATCACAGGAAATAACTCCTTCAAGACTGTTGGAAAGGTATTCCAGGGGAAGCTGGTTGAGAGAATGCCTAGAGTATGCAAAGCTGTCATCAAGGCAAAGGGTGGCAACTTTGAAGAATCTCAAATCTAAAAATACATATTTTGATTTAACACTTTTGTGTTATTTCATAGTTGTGATGTCATTACTATTATTATACAATGTAGTAAATATATATTTTTTAAATAAAGAAAACCCGTGGAATCACTAGTAGGTGTGTCCAAACGTTTGACCAGTACTGTAGTTAGAACCTGTTTTAGGAACATCTACCCCAAATAGTTCACCTTCTTTATTACTTTACCAAACATGTCATGACATTAGTGATTGTTCAAATCTGTTAAATTTGTGAACGTCTAAGTCCCCATTTGCGCCATTTAAAACAGTGTGTGTCCCTCCGATAGCCGAGGGGAGACGGGCAATGTAAAGGGCTCCATTTTGTTGTTCTGAGCATGTGCAATGTGTCTGCCTCCGACGTGAAATCACAAAAGTTTGACTTCCAGACAAAATTACTTCCTTACTTATTTTAAGGTTAAAGAAGTGTGTAGGTGTAATTCTGTATCATAGAGCTATTCAAGTTATTTCGATCCGCCTGCTCGAGACAAATTCAGAGATTGCTTTGCCATGTCTGCGCTGTGAAGCAGATGAGCCGGAAAAATGTTTTTCCAAAGACCGCCCCTTTGAATGAACGTTGTAGTGACGTAATACATGTATGATTTATCCAACCACCAGACGGAGACAAATACACATTTATTCAACAGAGAATGTTGACATGGTGCTTGAAAAGTTTTTTTTAAACCTTTATTTAACTAGGCAATTCAGTTAAGAATGCTATTTACAATGACAGCCTACCGCTGTGACATTGGGCCAATTGGGTAGCCTAGTGGTTAGAGCGTTAGAGCAGTACCCAGAATGGTTGCTAAGGTCAAACCCCTGAGCTGACAAGGTACAAATCTGTCATTCTGAACATGCAGTTAACCCACTGTTCCTAGGCCATCATTGAAAATAAGAATTTGTTCTTAACTGACTTGCCTAGTTAAATAAAGGTTAAAAAAACAATGGTGTGCTGTTCTATGGGAGTCCCAATCACAGTCAGATGTGATGCAGCTTGGATTTCAACCCAGGATTTTGCAGTGATGAAATGTTTTATTTTTTATTGCACTGAGATGCACTGTCTTAGACCGCTGTGCCTTTTAGGAGCCCTGGAAGGTCTGACTTCTAAATCAAAGAGTTCTTAAAATGGTTCTCCTATGGGGACAGCTGAAGAACCCTTTTCGGTTCTTGATAGCATCTTTTTTTTCTCCGAGTGTAGCGTGCAAATCAAATCAAGCTTTATTCACACAGCACATTTCAGACATGGAGAGACCTTAAAACCAGTGTAACGTGTGTTCTCCGTCTGGTCTTGGTCAGTACCCGTGCTGCAGCCTTCTTTCAATGTGTTATACAGTTGACCAATGGCTTTCTTGGGTAGACCAGACAGGAGAGCATTGCAGTAGTCAAGCCGGCTTGTAATGGATGAGTCTCTCTGTATCAGCCTGAGAGAGAAACAGCTGCACCTTGGCAATGTTCCTCAGGTGGTAAACATCTATTTTGGTCACATTCCTAATGTGTGATGCACAATTGAGTTCAGAATCTAAATTAACACCTAGGTTTCTTACCATGTGTTTTATCTTTATTGCCTGTGAATTAAAATGTGTTTCTGTGTGTTAATTGTCACATGTGCAGTGAAATGCTGAATACAACAGGTGTAGTAGACCTCACAGTGAAATGCTGAATACAACAGGTGTAGTAGACCTCACAGTGAAATGCTGAATACAACAGGTGTAGTAGACCTCACAGTGAAATGCTGAATACAACAGGTGTAGTAGACCTTACAGTGAAATGCTGAATACAACAGGTGTAGTAGACCTTACAGTGAAATGCTGAATACAACAGGTGTAGTAGACCTCACAGTGAAATACTGAATACAACAGGTGTAGTAGACCTCACAGTGAAATGCTGAATACAACAGGTGTAGTAGACCTCACAGTGAAATGCTGAATACAACAGGTGTAGTAGACCTCACAGTGAAATGCTGAATACAACAGGTGTAGTAGACCTTACAGTGAAATGCTGAATACAACAGGTGTAGTAGACCTCACAGTGAAATGCTGAATACAACAGGTGTAGTAGACCTTACAGTGAAATGCTGAATACAACAGGTGTAGTAGACCTTACAGTGAAATGCTGAATACAACAGGTGTAGTAGACCTCACAGTGAAATGCTGAATACAACAGGTGTAGTAGACCTCACAGTGAAATGCTGAATACAACAGGTGTAGTAGACTTCACAGTGAAATGCTGAATACAACAGGTGTAGTAGACCTCACAGTGAAATACTGAATACAACAGGTGTAGTAGACCTTACAGTGAAATGCTGAATACAACAGGTGTAGTAGACCTTACAGTGAAATGCTGAATACAACAGGTGTAGTAGACCTTACAGTGAAATGCTTACTGACAAGCCCCTTAACCAACAATGCAGTTTTAAGAAAAATTCCTAAAGAAATCAGAAATAAAAGTAACAAGTAGTTAAAGAGCAGCAGTAAAATAACAATAGCGAGACTATATACAGGGTCAATGTGCAGGGTCACCGGTTAGTCAAGGTAATTGAGGTAATATGTACATGTAGGTAGCGTTATAGTTAAAGTGACTATGCATAAATTATAAACAGTGCAGCCGGAGTAAATAAGATTAGATTTAACTTTGATTAGATGTTCAGGAGTCTTATGCCTTGGGGGTAGAAGCTGTTATGGCCTTTTGGACCTAGATTTGGCGCTCCGATACCTCTTGCCGTGCGGTAGCAGAGAGAACAGTCTATGATTTGGACCATGATAGTTTGTTAGTGATGTGGACACCAAGGAACTTGAAACTCTAAACCTCCTCCAATTCAGCCCCGTCGATGTGAATGGGGGGGGGCGTGTTTTCCTGTTTTCCACGATCAGCTCCTTTGTCTTGATCACGTTGAGGAAGAGGTTGTTGTCCTGGCACCACACTGCCAGGTCTCTGACCTCCTCCCTATAGGCTTGTCTCATCGTTGTCGGTGATCTGGCCTACCACTGATGTGTCGTCAGCAAACTTAATGATGGTGTCGGAGTCGTGCCTGGCCAAGCAGTCGTGGGTGAACAGGGAGTACAGGAGGGGACTGAGTACACACCCCTGAGGGTCACCCGTGTTGAGGATCAGCATGGCAGATGTGTTGTTGCCTACCCTTACCACCTGTGGATTGTATTTATCATCATTAGTCATTTAGGTCAACATTGGATCATTCAGAGATCCTCACTGAACTTCTGGAGAGAGTTTGCTGCACTGAAAGTAAAGGGGCTGAATAATTTTGCACGCCCAAGCCTGAAATGTGGCAAAAGGTCGCAAAGTTCAAGGGGGCCGAATACTTTCGCAAGGCACTGTTTTTGGCACTGTATATGGCCCCCTTGAACTTTGCGACCTTTTGCCACATTTCAGGCTTCAAACATAAAGATATAAAACTGTATTTTTTTGTGAAGAATCAACAACAAGTGGGACACAATCATGAAGTGGAACGACATTTATTGGATATTTCAAACTTTTTAACAAATCAAAAACTGAAAAATTGGGCGTGCAAAATTATTCATGTACATATCTACCTCTAATACCTTATTATTATCTATCCTGATGTCTAGTCACTTTACCCTGCCTTCATGTACATATCTACCTCTAATACCTGATTATTATCTATCCTGATGTCTAGTCACTTTACCCTGCCTTCATGTACATATCTACCTCCAATACCTTGTTATTATCTATCCTGATGACTAGTCACTTTACCCTGCCTTCATGTACATATCTACCTCAAATACCTCATTATTATCTATCCTGATGTCTAGTCACTTTACCCTGCCTTCATGTACATATCTACCTCAAATACCTTATTATTATCTATCCTGATGTCTAGTCACTTTACCCTGCCTTCATGTACATATCTACCTCTAATACCTTATTATTATCTATCCTGATGTCTAGTCACTTTACCCTGCCTTCATGTACATATCTACCTCTAATACCTTATTATTATCTATCCTGATGTCTAGTCACTTTACCCTGCCTTCATGTACTACATATCTACCTCTAATACCTTATTATTATCTATCCTGATGTCTAGTCACTTTACCCTGCCTTCATGTACATATCTACCTCTAATACCTTATTATTATCTATCCTGATGCCTAGTCACTTTACCCTGCCTTCATGTACATATCTACCTCAAATACCTTATTATTATCTATCCTGATGACTAGTCACTTTACCCTGCCTTCATGCACATATCTACCTCTAATACCTTATTATTATCTATCCTGATGACTAGTCACTTTACCCTGCCTTCATGTACATATCTACCTCTAATACCTTATTATTATCTATCCTGATGTCTAGTCACTTTACCCTGCCTTCATGTACATATCTACCTCTAATACCTTATTATTATCTATCCTGATGTCTAGTCACTTTACCCTGCCTTCATGTACATATCTACCTCTAATACCTTATTATTATCTATCCTGATGTCTAGTCACTTTACCCTGCCTTCATGTACATATCTACCTCTAATACCTTATTATTATCTATCCTGATGTCTAGTCACTTTACCCTGCCTTCATGTACATATCTACCTCTAATACCTTATTATTATCTATCCTGATGTCTAGTCACTTTACCCTGCCTTCATGTACATATCTACCTCTAATACCTTATTATTATCTATCCTGATGTCTAGTCACTTTACCCTGCCTTCATGTACATATCTACCTCTAATACCTTATTATTATCTATCCTGATGTCTAGTCACTTTACCCTGCCTTCATGTACATATCTACCTCTAATACCTTATTATTATCTATCCTGATGTCTAGTCACTTTACCCTACCTTCATGTACTACATATCTACCTCTAATACCTTATTATTATCTATCCTGATGTCTAGTCACTTTACCCTGCCTTCATGTACATATCTACCTCTAATACCTTATTATTATCTATCCTGATGTCTAGTCACTTTACCCTGCCTTCATGTACATATCTACCTCTAATACCTTATTATTATCTATCCTGATGACTAGTCACTTTACCCTGCCTTCATGTCCATATCTACCTCTAATACCTTATTATTATCTATCCTGATGTCTAGTCACTTTACCCTGCCTTCATGTACATATCTACCTCTAATACCTTATTATTATCTATCCTGATGTCTAGTCACTTTACCCTGCCTTCATGTACATATCTACCTCAAATACCTTATTATTATCTATCCTGATGACTAGTCACTTTACCCTGCCTTCATGCACATATCTACCTCTAATACCTTATTATTATCTATCCTGATGACTAGTCACTTTACCCTGCCTTCATGTACATATCTACCTCTAATACCTTATTATTATCTATCCTGATGTCTAGTCACTTTACCCTGCCTTCATGTACATATCTACCTCTAATACCTTATTATTATCTATCCTGATGTCTAGTCACTTTACCCTGCCTTCATGTACTACATATCTACCTCTAATACCTTATTATTATCTATCCTGATGTCTAGTCACTTTACCCTGCCTTCATGTACATATCTACCTCTAATACCTTATTATTATCTATCCTGATGTCTAGTCACTTTACCCTGCCTTCATGTACATATCTACCTCTAATACCTTATTATTATCTATCCTGATGTCTAGTCACTTTACCCTGCCTTCATGTACATATCTACCTCTAATACCTTATTATTATCTATCCTGATGTCTAGTCACTTTACCCTGCCTTCATGTACATATCTACCTCTAATACCTGATTATTATCTATCCTGATGTCTAGTCACTTTACCCTGCCTTCATGTACATATCTACCTCTAATACCTTATTATTATCTATCCTGATGTCTAGTCACTTTACCCTGCCTTCATGTCCATATCTACCTCTAATACCTTATTATTATCTATCCTGATGTCTAGTCACTTTACCCTGCCTTCATGTACATATCTACCTCTAATACCTTATTATTATCTATCCTGATGTCTAGTCACTTTACCCTGCCTTCATGTACTACATATCTACCTCTAATACCTTATTATTATCTATCCTGATGTCTAGTCACTTTACCCTGCCTTCATGTACATATCTACCTCTAATACCTTATTATTATCTATCCTGATGTCTAGTCACTTTACCCTGCCTTCATGTACATATCTACCTCTAATACCTTATTATTATCTATCCTGATGACTAGTCACTTTACCCTGCCTTCATGTCCATATCTACCTCTAATACCTTATTATTATCTATCCTGATGTCTAGTCACTTTACCCTGCCTTCATGTACATATCTACCTCTAATACCTTATTATTATCTATCCTGATGTCTAGTCACTTTACCCTGCCTTCATGTACATATCTACCTCAAATACCTTATTATTATCTATCCTGATGTCTAGTCACTTTACCCTGCCTTCATGCACATATCTCCCTCTAATACCTTATTATTATCTATCCTGATGACTAGTCACTTTACCCTGCCTTCATGTACATATCTACCTCTAATACCTTATTATTATCTATCCTGATGTCTAGTCACTTTACCCTGCCTTCATGTACATATCTACCTCTAATACCTTATTATTATCTATCCTGATGTCTAGTCACTTTACCCTGCCTTCATGTACTACATATCTACCTCTAATACCTTATTATTATCTATCCTGATGTCTAGTCACTTTACCCTGCCTTCATGTCCATATCTACCTCTAATACCTTATTATTATCTATCCTGATGTCTAGTCACTTTACCCTGCCTTCATGTACATATCTACCTCTAATACCTTATTATTATCTATCCTGATGTCTAGTCACTTTACCCTGCCTTCATGTACTACATATCTACCTCTAATACCTTATTATTATCTATCCTGATGTCTAGTCACTTTACCCTGCCTTCATGTCCATATCTACCTCTAATACCTTATTATTATCTATCCTGATGTCTAGTCACTTTACCCTGCCTTCATGTACATATCTACCTCTAATACCTGATTATTATCTATCCTGATGTCTAGTCACTTTACCCTGCCTTCATGTACATATCTACCTCTAATACCTTATTATTATCTATCCTGATGTCTAGTCACTTTACCCTGCCTTCATGTACATATCTACCTCTAATACCTTATTATTATCTATCCTGATGTCTAGTCACTTTACCCTGCCTTCATGTACATATCTACCTCTAATACCTTATTATTATCTATCCTGATGTCTAGTCACTTTACCCTGCCTTCATGTACATATCTACCTCTAATACCTTATTATTATCTATCCTGATGTCTAGTCACTTTACCCTGCCTTCATGTACATATCTACCTCAAATACCTTATTATTATCTATCCTGATGACTAGTCACTTTACCCTGCCTTCATGCACATATCTACCTCTAATACCTTATTATTATCTATCCTGATGACTAGTCACTTTACCCTGCCTTCATGTACATATCTACCTCTAATACCTTATTATTATCTATCCTGATGTCTAGTCACTTTACCCTGCCTTCATGTACATATCTACCTCTAATACCTTATTATTATCTATCCTGATGTCTAGTCACTTTACCCTGCCTTCATGTACATATCTACCTCTAATACCTGATTATTATCTATCCTGATGTCTAGTCACTTTACCCTGCCTTCATGTACATATCTACCTCTAATACCTTATTATTATCTATCCTGATGTCTAGTCACTTTACCCTGCCTTCATGTACATATCTACCTCTAATACCTTATTATTATCTATCCTGATGTCTAGTCACTTTACCCTGCCTTCATGTACATATCTACCTCTAATACCTTATTATTATCTATCCTGATGTCTAGTCACTTTACCCTGCCTTCATGTACTACATATCTACCTCTAATACCTTATTATTATCTATCCTGATGTCTAGTCACTTTACCCTGCCTTCATGTCCATATCTACCTCTAATACCTTATTATTATCTATCCTGATGTCTAGTCACTTTACCCTGCCTTCATGTACATATCTACCTCTAATACCTTATTATTATCTATCCTGATGACTAGTCACTTAACCCTGCCTTCATGTACATATCTACCTCTAATACCTTATTATTATCTATCCTGATGTCTAGTCACTTTACCCTGCCTTCATGTACATATCTACCTCTAATACCTTATTATTATCTATCCTGATGTCTAGTCACTTTACCCTGCCTTCATGTACTACATATCTACCTCTAATACCTTATTATTATCTATCCTGATGTCTAGTCACTTTACCCTGCCTTCATGTCCATATCTACCTCTAATACCTTATTATTATCTATCCTGATGACTAGTCACTTTACCCTGCCTTCATGTACATATCTACCTCCAATACCTTGTTATTATCTATCCTGATGACTAGTCACTTTACCCTGCCTTCATGTACATATCTACCTCCAATACCTTGTTATTATCTATCCTGATGTCTAGTCACTTTACCCTGCCTTCATGTACATATCTACCTCAAATATCTCGTACCTCTGCATATTGGTAGGCCGTTATTGTAAATAAGAATTTGTTCTTAACTGACTTGCCAAGTTAAATAAAGGTGTAAATACAAATAAATAAATAAATACAACATTTGATCTGGTAATAGCATTGATATTGTAATCCCTGTATAAAGCTCCATTCTTGTGTTACTTATTTTATTTTATTTTATTTTTATTCTGCATCGTTGGGGAGAACTCTTAAAGTAGCATATCACGGTTAACTCTACACTCGTTATATTCGGTGCTTGTGACAAATCAAATTTGATTTAGACTGTTGTTTATGAAACTGTTTTATGAAATGAAAGTATAACTATGTCCACTAGGTGGAGGTATCCAATGTATTATCTTCGTTTTGACCACTGAAATTCCGCGGAAGAAGAAGAAGGAAGCTGAACTCCGTCACAGCACTTGGTTTATTTTGCTCCAGTGTTGTGTGGTTAGCTACATCAAATAGCCATTCCGTCTCTTGTCTAGTTTCGTCAAATTCCACCCACGTTTTTTTGTTGGGGGGGTGGGGGGGTGGGGATTGTCTTAACGGAGTAGAGGTAAGGTGTATTCGAGATACAATAATTGCACAATTCGTTGTTGAACCGAGACACTATCTGTGAAACAAGGGGCCTGCACAGGCACCCGTTGGCGATAACAGCCACAATGAGCTCGGAGCAGCAGAGCGACGGCGTGGACCCGGACGAGTCGCAGGACACGTCCAGCAGCCGGGTGTCGGACAAGGAACAGGACCCGCAGACAGATGATTCCGCCGATGAAGACAAGACACCGGCGCGTCCTCCGCAGAGTAGCCGAGAGGAGAGTAGTCTTCACCCGAGAAGCTCCAGGGCGGATTCTGCAGCCGCGCAGGACAATCCCCGGTGTCAGCCGAATGTACAAGGCGCCTCGGGGCAAGGGAGGGGTACCTCTATGGCTGGCCCTGGTTCGGTTGAGAGTAGCTCCAACAGCCTGTTCTCCATGCTACAGAGCAGGACTATAAGGAGAGGGCTGTTCGTGGATCCATCTAGAGATAACTTTAGGACAATGACGAACTTGTATTCTTCCATGAGTCCGGCTGCAGACTCGGTCAATCTCAGTACCCAAACTCATGGCGCAGTGTTCAATTTGGAATACTCCCCCGACGGGTAAGGACAGGATGAAAATGGATGTTACGTGTTTGTTCATTTTTAGACCGAAGTTTTATCCATATTTGTGCAAAATGGTAATAGGAAAGCCAAAGTTGTATGATCAGGTGTCACAATCCACAGACAGACATTTTACATTACACAAGTTGACCTAGGCGAGGTATTTTGGTATTGTATTAGGATCCCCGTTAGCTGCTGCAAAAGCAGCAGCTACTCTTCCTGGGGCCCACACAGAACACAGAACACAGAACACAGAACACAGAGCACAGAACACAGAACACAGAACACAGAGCACAGAACACAATACAGACTGGGCCTGTTGTTGTGACCTTATATCTCACCACTCCCCAGGTCTGTCCTGACAGTGGCCTGTGAACAGACGGAGGTTCTCCTGTTCGATCCCATCTCTTCCAAGCACATCAAGACCCTGGTGGAGGCTCATGAAGACTGTGTCAATAACATCAGGTACCATAGATAGCGGTGTGTTCTCTGCCCCAGTATCTGGGCGTTTAGAGATGTCGACGATGAGTATGTCGTGTCTCCTCTCAAACACCCTGGGAAACTCTCATTCAAACTCCCAATAGACAGCTTTGCAAGCTTTACGTCAAAATATGTTATTTATTTACCAAGTATAGAGTGTTGCTGAGCAACTACGATCATTTATGGCCAACATGTCCTTCCAAAGAATGGCTAAGTAAAAATGTACAAGCATACAAAAATGTGCCTATTCAGCACAACAGCAATCAATCATTACTGCCAGGCAGAGGTCAGAGGTCAGACATTTTTGACATAACACTTGCAGAGCTGTCTAATGGGAGTTTGAATGGGAGTTTGAATGGGAGTTTCATGGGCCTTTAATGCACCTCCTCATTGACAACGTCTCTTAACGCCCAGATACTGGTGTTCTCTATCCCAGCCTTTCTCAAACCTTTCCTCAGGTACATCCAGACGTTCCATGTATTTTAACTCTTCCAGAGTTATCACACCACATTCAACTTGTCCTTGTCAACTAGTTATCCAGCCCTTGTCAACTAGTTATCCAGCCCTTGTCTACTAGTTATCCAGCCCTTGTCTACTAGTTATCCAGCCCTTGTCTACTAGTTATCCAGCCCTTGTCTACTAGTTATCCAGCCCTTGTCTACTAGTTATCAAGCCCTTGTCAACTAGTTATCCAGCCCTTGTCAACTAGTTATCCAGCCCTTGTCAACTAGTTATCCAGCCCTTGTCTACTAGTTATCCAGCCCTTGTCAACTAGTTATCCAGCCCTTGTCTACTAGTTATCCAGCCCTTGTCTACTAGTTATCCAGCCCTTGTCGACTAGTTATCCAGCCCTTGTCGACTAGTTATCCAGCCCTTGTCGACTAGTTATCCAGCCCTTGTCGACTAGTTATCAAGCCCTTGTCTACTAGTTATCCAGCCCTTGTCTACTAGTTATCAAGCCCTTTTCGACTAGTTATCCAGCCCTTGTCGACTAGTTATCCAGCCCTTGTCGACTAGTTATCCAGCCCTTGTCGACTAGTTATCCAGCCCTTGTCGACTAGTTATCCAGCCCTTGTCGACTAGTTATCCAGCCCTTGTCGACTAGTTATCCAGCCCTTGTCAACTAGTTATCAAGCCCTTGTCTACTAATTCAGGGCTAGAAAACAATTGGGAAAATGAATGTAGGTCCCCAAGGAAAGGTTTGTAATTGTTATCCTGTTCTCTCCTGTCTGTCTATCTTCCTGTCTGTCTGTCTTCCTGTCTGTCTGTATCATCAGGTATGCAGGCTGGGTGTTCCCCATCTCTGGTCCAAGGCTTTTCCATGTGACTAACTGATGCTGAGTCTTGAGCAGGACACAAACTCCCTGGACCAGAGATACTGCTAGCTGGTTCCCAACCCGCCTCATGTCTGTCTGTCCTCCTGTCTGTCTGTCCTCCTGTCGGCCTGTTGGTCTATTTGTCTGTCTGTCTTCCTGTCGGTCCTGTCTGTCTCTGTCTATTTGTCTGTCTTTCTTCCTCCCTGTCTGTCTGTCGGTCTGTTGGTCTATTTGCCTGTTGGTCTATTTGTCTGTCTGTCTGTCTGTCCTCCTGTCTGTCTGTCCTCCTGTCTGTCTGTCTTCCTGTCTGTCTATCCTCCTGTTGGTCTATTTGTCTGTCTGTCTGTCCTCCTGTCTGTCTGTTGGTCTATTTGTCTTCCTGTTTGTCCTGTAAGTAGTCTCCCCAGGTCTGCTCCAGCTCTGATACATGGCTATATATCTATATCTAGACTGCTATGGCATCCTGCAGTGGGTTTATTTATTTATTTTTCTTCCTCCACCTTTATTTAACCAGGTAGACCAGATCACCTTTATTTAACCAGGTAGACCAGATCACCTTTATTTAACCAGGTAGACCAGATCACCTTTATTTAACCAGGTAGACCAGATCACCTTTATTTAACCAGGTAGACCAGATCACCTTTATTTAACCAGGTAGACCAGATCACCTTTATTAAACCAGGTAGACCAGATCACCTTTATTTAACCAGGTAGACCAGATCACCTTTATTTAACCAGGTAGACCAGATCACCTTTATTTAACCAGGTAGACCAGATCACCTTTATTTAACCAGGTAGACCAGATCACCTTTATTTAACCAGTTAGACCAGATCACCTTTATTTAACCAGGTAGGCCAGATCACCTTTATTTAACCAGGTAGACACCAGATCACCTTTATTTAACCAGGTAGACACCAGATCACCTTTATTTAACCAGGTAGACCAGATCACCTTTATTTAACCAGGTAGACCAGATCACCTTTATTTAACCAGGTAGACCAGATCACCTTTATTTAACCAGGTAGACCAGATCACCTTTATTTAACCAGGTAGGCCAGATCACCTTTATTTAACCAGGTAGACCAGATCACCTTTATTTAACCAGGTAGACCAGATCACCTTTATTAAACCAGGTAGACCAGATCACCTTTATTTAACCAGGTAGACCAGATCACCTTTATTTAACCAGGGAGGCCAATTGAGAACAAGTTCTCATTTACAACTGCGACCTGGCCAAGATAAAGCAAAATAGTGTGACACAAACAACAACACAGAGTTACACATGGGATAAACAAACGTACATTCAATAATACAGTAGAAAATTCTATATACAGTGTGTGCAAATGGTGTGAGGAGTTAAGGTAATAAATAGGCCAATAGTAGCAAAGAAATTCAAATTTAGCAAATGAACCCTGGAGTGACAGATGAGCAGATGATGATGTGCAAGTAGTGATACTGGTGTGCAAAAGAGCAAAAAAAAGTAAATAAAAACAATATGGGGATGAGGTAGTTGGATGGGCAATTTACAGATGGACTGTACAGCTGCCGCGATCGGTTAGCTGATGTTTAAAGTTAGTGAGGGAAATATAAGTCTCCAACTTAAGCGATTTTTGCAATTCGTTCCAGTCATTGGCAGCAGAGAACTCTAAGGAAAGGCGGCCAAGGGAGGTGTTTGCTTTGGGGATGACCAGTGGAATATTTGGGGATGACCAGTGGAATATTCCTGCTGGAGCGCGTGCTACGGGTGGGTGCTGCGGGCAAAGACTTATAGATGACCTGGAGCCAGTGGGTTTGGTGATGAATATGTAGCGAGGGCCAGCTGACGAGGGCATACAGGTCGCAGTGGTGGATAGTATATGGGGCTTTGGTGACACAACAGATTGCACTGTGATAGACTGCATCCAGTTTGTTGAGTAGGGTATTGGAGGCTATTTTGTAAATGACATTGCCGAAGTCAAGGATCGGTAGCATAGTCAGTTTTACGAGGGTATGTTTGGCAGCATGAGTGAAGGATGCTTTGTTGCGAAATAGGAAGCCGATTCTAGATTTAATCTAGGATTGGAGATGCTTAATATGAGTCTGGAAGGAGAGTTTACAGTCTAGCCAGACACCTAAGTATTTGTAGTTGTCCACATATTCTAAGTCAGAACCGTCCAGAGTAGTGATGCTAGTCGGGCAGGTGCGGGCAGCGATTGGTTGAAGAGCATGCATTTAGTTTTACTAGTGTTTTAAGAGCAGTTGGAGGCCACGGAAGGAGAGTTGTATGGCATTGAAGCTTGTCCGGAGGTTAGGTAACACAGTGTCTAAGGATGGTCCAGAAGTACACAGAATGGTGTCGTCTGCGTAGAGGTGGATCAGTGAATCACCAGCAGCAAGAGCAACATCATTGATATATACAGAGAAAAGAGTCGGCCTGAGAATTGAACCCTGTGGCACCCCCATAGAGACTGCCTGAGGTCTGGACAACATGCCCTCCGATTTGACACACTGAACTCTATCTGAGAAGTTGTTGGTGAACCAGGCGAGGCAGTCATTTGAGAAACGAGGGCTATTGAGTCTGTCAATCACCGTATTGGCAGAGTCGAAAGCCTTGGCCAGGTCAATGAAGACGGCTGCACAGTACTGTCTTTTACCGATGGCGGTTATGATATCGTTTAGTACCTTGAGCGTGGCTGGGGTGCACCCGTGACCAGCTCGGAAACCGGATTGCAAAGATGAGAAGGTACGGTGGGATTCAAAATGGTCGGTATTCTGTTTGTTAACTTGGCTTTCGAAGACTTTAGAAAGGCAGGGCAGGGTGGATATAGGTCTGTAGCAGTTTGGGTCTAGAGTGTCACCCCCTTTGAAGAGGGGGATGACCGCGGCAACTTTCCAATCTTTGGGAATCTCGGACGATACGAAAGAGAGGTTGAACAGACTAGTAATAGGGGTTGCAACAATGGCGGCGGATAATTTTAGAAAGAGAGGGTCCAGATTGTCTAGCCCAGCTGATTTGTGCGGGTCCAGGTTTTGCAGCTCTTTCAGAACATCTGCTATCTGGATTTGGGTGAAGGAGAAGCTGGGGAGGCTCGGGTAAGTAGCTGCGGGGGGGTTTCGGAGCTGTTGGCCGGAGTTGGGGTAGCCAGGAGGAAAGCATGGGCAGCCGTAGAGAAATGCTTTTTGAAATTCTCGATGATCGTGGATTTATCGGCGGTGACAGTATTTCCTAGCCTCAGTGCAGTGGGCAGCTGGGAGGAGGTGCTCTTATTCTCCATGGACTTTACAGTGTCCCAGAACGTTTTGGAGTTAGAGCTACAGTATGCAAATGTCTGTTTGAAAAAGCTAGCCTTAGCTTTCCTAACTGCCTGTGTATATTGGTTCCTGACTTCCCTGAAAGTTGCATGGCGCGGGGACTATTTGATGCTAATCCAGAATGCCACAGGATGTTTTTGTGCTGGTCAAGGGCAGTCAGGTCTGGAGTGAATCATGGGCTGTTCGTAGTTCTACATTTTTTTGAATGGGGCATGCTTATTTAAGATGGTGAGGAAAGCACTTTTAAAGAACAACCAGGCATCATCTACTGATGGGATGAGGTCAGTACCCTTCCAGGATACCTGCGCCATGTCGATTAGAAAGGCCTGCTTGCAGAAGTGTTTTAGGGAGCGTTTGACAGTGATGAGGGGTGGTCGTTTGACCGCGGATCCATAGCGGATGCAGGCAATGAGGCAGTGATCGCTGAGATCCTGATTGAAAACAGCGGAGGTGTATTTAGAGGGCGAGTTGGTCAGGATAATATCTATGAGGGTGCCCATGTTTATGGATTTAGGGTTGTACCTGGTAGGTTCTTTGAAAATTTGTGTGAGATTGAGGGCATCTAGTTTAGATTGTAGGACTGCCGGGGTGATAAGTATATCCCAGTTTAGGTCACCTAACAGAATGAACTCTGAAGATAGATGGGGAGCAATCAATTCACATATGTCTCATGGTTTGGCCTACATGTCTATCTCAATGAATCCAAGCTTGATTCCTCTCTTGTGTCTGTTTCAAAACTCATTAGACGATAAGGTCTGAGGGGAGGGACCCTGGACCTTCTCCTCCAATACGATAGAGAAGGTGGCAAGGAATTAGGAGGCAAGGAATCGCCTACGTACGCTATTGTTATTATAATGTATGTTCTGCTCTTCTCTTTACAGGTTTCTGGACAACCGTTTGTTTGCCACCTGTTCTGATGACACCACCATAGCTCTGTGGGACCTGAGGAAGCTCAACTCTAAAGTGTGCTCTCTGCACGGTCACGCCAGCTGGGTCAAGAACATAGAGTACGACACCAACACACGACTCCTTGTCACTTCTGGCTTTGACGGAAACGTCATCACCTGGGACACCAACAGGTGTGTGTGTGTGTGTGTGTGTGTGTCAGTGCGTATACACGTTTCCACTACAGCATGTTTAATTAGTAAGTTGACTTTCATAATAATGTTTTGATTTCACTTTAGAATAACACAGTAAGGTTGTTTTCTGTCTACGTTGAGCTCAGTGTTATCTGTCAGTGTTATCGGTGATAGGCCGGTGTTATCTGTCGGTGACAGGCCGGTGCTATCTGTCGGTGACAGGCCGGTGCTATCTGTCGGTGACAGGCCGGTGCTATCTGTCGGTGACAGGCCTGTGCTATCTGTCGGTGACAGGCCGGTGCTATCTGTCGGTGACAGGCCGGCGCTATCTGTCGGTGACAGGCTGGCGCTATCTGTCGGTGACAGGCCGGCGCTATCTGTCGGTGACAGGCCGGCGCTATCTGTCAGTGACAGGCCGGCGCTATCTGTCGGTGACAGGCCGGCGCTATCTGTCGGTGACAGGCCGGCGCTATCTGTCGGTGACAGGCCGGCGCTATCTGTCGGTGACAGGCCGGCGCTATCTGACGGTGCTATCTGTCGGTGATAGGCCGGTGTTATCTGTCGGTGATAGGCCGGTGTTATCGGTCGGTGTTATCAGTGATAGGCCGGTGTTTGCACAACAGACAGGCTGTGTCCCAAATGGCATGCTATTCTCAATATAGTGTACTACCATAGGTTTCTGGTCAAAAGGAGTGCACTATTTAGGGAATACGGTGGGTGCCATTTAGGATGCAGCCCCTGACTCTTCTTCTCTCCTCTACCTGTAGGTTTACAGAGGATGGCTGACTCTTCTTCT
This sequence comes from Oncorhynchus clarkii lewisi, assembly GCF_045791955.1. NCBI lineage: Eukaryota > Metazoa > Chordata > Actinopteri > Salmoniformes > Salmonidae > Oncorhynchus > Oncorhynchus clarkii. Next base: position 50,843 of record NW_027260984.1, read on the forward strand.
CTCCTCTGCCTGTAGGTTTACACAGAATGGCTGACTCTTCTTCTCTCCTCTGCCTGTAGGTTTACAGAGGATGGCTGACTCTTCTTCTCTCCTCTACCTGTAGGTTTACAGAGGATGGCTGACTCTTCTTCTCTCCTCTACCTGTAGGTTTACAGAGGATGGCTCACTCTTCTTCTCTCCTCTACCTGTAGGTTTACAGAGGATGGCTGACTCTTCTTCTCTCCTCTGCCTGTAGGTTTACACAGGATGGCTGACTCTTCTTCTCTCCTCTGCCTGTAGGTTTACAGAGGATGGCTCACTCTTCTTCTCTCCTCTACCTGTAGGTTTACACAGAATGGCTGACTCTTCTTCTCTCCTCTGCCTGTAGGTTTACAGAGGATGGCTGACTCTTCTTCTCTCCTCTGCCTGTAGGTTTACAGAGGATGGCTGACTCTTCTTCTCTCCTCTGCCTGTAGGTTTACAGAGGATGGCTCACTCTTCTTCTCTCCTCTACCTGTAGGTTTACACAGAATGGCTGACTCTTCTTCTCTCCTCTACCTGTAGGTTTACACAGAATGGCTCACTCTTCTTCTCTCCTCTACCTGTAGGTTTACACAGAATGGCTGACTCTTCTTCTCTCCTCTGCCTGTAGGTTTACAGAGGATGGCTCACTCTTCTTCTCTCCTCTACCTGTAGGTTTACACAGAATGGCTGACTCTTCTTCTCTCCTCTACCTGTAGGTTTACACAGAATGGCTGACTCTTCTTCTCTCCTCTACCTGTAGGTTTACACAGAATGGCTGACTCTTCTTCTCTCCTCTACCTGTAGGTTTACACAGAATGGCTGACTCTTCTTCTCTCCTCTGCCTGTAGGTTTACACAGAATGGCTGACTCTTCTTCTCTCCTCTGCCTGTAGGTTTACAGAGGATGGCTGACTCTTCTTCTCTCCTCTACCTGTAGGTTTACAGAGGATGGCTGACTCTTCTTCTCTCCTCTGCCTGTAGGTTTACACAGAATGGCTGACTCTTCTTCTCTCCTCTGCCTGTAGGTTTACACAGAATGGCTGACTCTTCTTCTCTCCTCTACCTGTAGGTTTACACAGAATGGCTGACTCTTCTTCTCTCCTCTGCCTGTAGGTTTACAGAGGATGGCTCACTCTTCTTCTCTCCTCTGCCTGTAGGTTTACACAGAATGGCTGACTCTTCTTCTCTCCTGTGACTGTAGGTTTACAGAGGATGGCTGCCCCCACAAGAAGTTCTTCCACACGCGCTACCTGATGAGAATGCGTCTGACTCCAGACTGTTCCAAGATGTTGATCTCCACTTCATCTGGCTACCTGCTGATCCTTCACGACCTGGACCTCACACAGTCTCTGGAGGTGGGCAGCTACCGTATGCTGCGGGCCAGACGCACCCCCCTCAGCTCAGGTGAGACAATGTCACTGCACCACCCCACCCTCACCTCCCTCAGCTCAGGTGAGACCATGTCACTGCACCACCCCACCCTCACCTCCCTCAGCTCAGGTGAGACAATGTCACTGCACCACCCCACCCTCACCTCCCTCAGCTCAGGTGAGACCATGTCACTGCACCACCCCACCCTCAGCTCAGGTGAGACCATGTCACTGCACCACCCCACCCTCACCTCCCTCAGCTCAGGTGAGACCATGTCACTGCATCACCCCACCCTCACCTCCCTCAGCTCAGGTGAGACCATGTCACTGCACCACCCCACCCTCACCTCCCTCAGCTCAGGTGAGACCATGTCACTGCATCACCCCACCCTCACCTCCCTCAGCTCAGGTGAGACCATGTCACTGCACCACCCTCACCTCCCTCAGCTCAGGTGAGACCATGTCACTGCACCACCCCACCCTCACCTCCCTCAGCTCAGGTGAGACCATGTCACTGCACCCACCCCTCCCTCAGCTCAGGTGAGACAATGTCACTGCACCACCCCACCCTCACCTCCCTCAGCTCAGGTGAGACCATGTCACTGCACCACCCCACCCTCACCTCCCTCAGCTCAGGTGAGACAATGTCACTGCACCACCCCACCCTCACCTCCCTCAGCTCAGGTGAGACCATGTCACTGCACCACCCCACCCTCACCTCCCTCAGCTCAGGTGAGACCATGTCACTGCACCACCCCACCCTCACCCCCCTCAGCTCAGGTGAGACCATGTCACTGCACCCACCCCTCCCTCACCTCCCTCAGCTCAGGTGAGACCATGTCACTGCACCACCCCACCCACCCCTCCCTCAGCTCAGGTGAGACCATGTCACTGCACCACCCCACCCTCACCTCCCTCAGCTCAGGTGAGACAATGTCACTGCACCACCCCACCCTCACCTCCCTCAGCTCAGGTGAGACCATGTCACTGCACCACCCCACCCACCCCTCCCTCAGCTCAGGTGAGACCATGTCACTGCACCACCCCACCCTCACCTCCCTCAGCTCAGGTGAGACAATGTCACTGCACCACCCCACCCTCACCTCCCTCAGCTCAGGTGAGACCATGTCACTGCACCACCCCACCCTCAGCTCAGGTGAGACCATGTCACTGCACCACCCCACCCTCACCTCCCTCAGCTCAGGTGAGACCATGTCACTGCACCACCCCACCCTCACCCCCCTCAGCTCAGGTGAGACCATGTCACTGCACCCACCCCTCCCTCAGCTCAGGTGAGACCATGTCACTGCATCACCCCACCCTCACCTCCCTCAGCTCAGGTGAGACCATGTCACTGCATCACCCCCCCCCCCCCATCATTATCACCTCAGGTGATTTATTGTGAATCTGTCTCTAGATGGCTCAGCGTCTGCGTCGAGGTCAAGTGGAGCTCCTCGACAGGGTAACGACTCCAGCAAGATCCACCCTCACAGAGAAGGTCAGTTAGAGGCATGCTGGGCTTACTTCAGACACAAGTCCTATTGTAGAACAACCATTCAGACAACAGTCCTATTGTAGAACAACCATTCAGACAACAGTCCTATTGTAGAACAACCATTCAGACAACAGTCCTATTGTAGAACAACCATTCAGACAACAGTCCTATTGTAGAACAACCATTCAGACAACAGTCCTATTGTAGAACAACCATTCAGACAACAGTCCTATTGTAGAACAACCATTCAGACAACAGTCCTATTGTAGAACAACCATTCAGACAACAGTCCTATTGTAGAACAACCATTCAGACAACAGTCCTATTGTAGAACAACCATTCAGACAACAGTCCTATTGTAGCACAACCATTCAGACAACAGTCCTATTGTAGAACAACCATTCAGACAACAGTCCTATTGTAGAACAACCATTCAGACAACAGTCCTATTGTAGAACAACCATTCAGACAACAGTCCTATTGTAGCACAACCATTCAGACAACAGTCCTATTGTAGAACAACCAGTCAGACAACAGTCCTATTGTAGAACAACCATTCAGACACAAGCTATTAGGTCGAGGGAATAAACACCTAATGAACTCCACCAACGGAGTGGAGCAGAGACCAGGGACTGGATTCACAAAACATTACTTACGGAAAAAAAACGTATAAAGTTAGAAAAAAAATAAGTTAGTTTTGTAAGTGCACTTACAAAACTATCTTATAAACTTATTTTGACATTAGTGACGTGCCAGAAACCAATTAATAAACCTATGTGACAGGGAGGATAAGATTTAATATAATAATTAACTATAATAAAGTGTTGATTTTTCTATTTTATTACATTTATTTATCTGCTTTATGTCTCAAAATTATATATTTTTTTGTTGGCTTGCGAACCCTTTATGCACAAAAAAACAAATGTAATTTTTTTTCTCACACATTATAGCCATCAGACTAGCTATATCAAAAACAAAATGGATAACCAGGGAAATAAACAAAAAACTAGAGCAAACAAGAGGTTGAAGTGACGGTGGAGGAAATGGCAGCCAGGAAAAGATTGATGTTGAGGAGACTTGATAACTGAAGGGGTCACTGCAGAGACCAGAAAGAGAGGACGGGCGAGAGAGGCTCTGCCGTCGAGGGTATGGCAGAGGACCGTAGTATGGCAGAGGACCGTAGTATGGCAGAGGACCGTAGTATGGCAGAGGACCGTAGTATGGCAGAGGACCGTAGTATGGCAGAGGACCGTAGTATGGCAACAAAAATGAAACGTCCCTTTTTCAGGACCGTGTCTTTCAAAGATAGTTAGTAAAAATCCAAGTAACTTCACAGATCTTCATTGTAAAGGGTTTAAACACTGTTTCCCCATGCTTGTTCAATGAACCATAAACAATTAATGAACATGCACCTGTGGAACGGTCGTTAAGACACTAACAGCTTACAGACGGTAGGAAATTAAGGTCACAGTTATGAACACTTAGGACATTAAAGAGGCCTTTCTACTGACTCTGAAAAAACACCAAAAGAAAGATGCCCAGGGTCCCTGCTCATCTGCGTGAACGTGCCTTAGACATGCTGCAAGGAGGCATGAGGACTGCAGATGTGGCCAGGGCAATAAATTGCAATGTCCGTACTGTGAGACGCTTAAGACAGGGTGACAGGATGGACAGCTGATCGTCCTCGCAGTGGCAGACCACGTGTAACAACACATGCACAGGATCGGTACATCCGAACATCACACCTGCGGGACAGGTACAGGATGGCGGCAACAACAGCTGCCCGAGTTACACCAGGAACGCACAATCCCTCCATCAGTGCTCAGACTGTCCGCAATAGGCTGAGAGAGGCTGGACTGAGGGCTTGTAGGCCTGTTGTAAGGCAGGTCCTCACCAGACATCACCGGCAACAACATCGCCTTTTGTCTCACCAGGGGTGATAGTCGGATTCGCATTTATCGTTGAAGGAATGAACGTTACACCGAGGCCTGTACTCTGGAGCGGGATCGATTTGGAGGTGGAGGGTCCGTCATGGTCTGGGGCGGTGTGTCACAGCATCATCGGACTGAGCTTGTTGTCCTTCCAGGCAATCTCAGCGCTGTGCGTTACAGGGAAGACATCCTCCTCCCTCATGTGGTACCCTTCCTGCAGGCTCATCTTGACATGACCCTCCAGCATGACAATGCCACCAGCCATACTGCTCGTTCTGTGCGTGATTTCCAGCAAGACAGGAATGTCAGTGTTCTGCCATGGCCAGCGAAGAGCCCGGAGCACATCTGGGACCTGTTGGATCGGAATGTGAGGGGTAGGGCCATTCCCCTTCCCCCCCCAGAAATGTCCGGGAACTTGCAGGTGCCTTGGTGGAAGAGTGGGGTAACATCTCACAGCAAGAACTGCCATGAGGAGGAGATGCACTGCAGTACTTAATGCAGCTGGTGGCCACACCAGATACTGACTGTTACTTTTGATTTTGACCCCACCCTTTGTTCAAGGACTCATTTTTCAATTTCTGTTAATCACATGTCAGTTTGTCTGTTGTTGAATGTTCATACAAATATTTACACATGTTAAGTTTGCTGAAAATAAATGCATTTGACAATGAGAGAACGTTTATTTTTTTTCAGAGTTTTATTTATATATATATATATAACACACACACACATTCTGTGTTTGAATAGAATCAACTATATGCACTGAGATTGTCTGATGCTTTAAGCACACTGTTTGATTAAATAACTAAGACACATGACTCAAGAAAGAGCCTGATGGTCACATGGTGTTAAAAAACAAAACAATGACAGCGAGTGCCTGTGTGATTGGTCGTCTCTTTCCTCGGTACTGCAGCGAACCGCAGCAAGTTGTTTATAGCTCTGTCCGTGCTGAAGCTGCTACATCATTACAGCCATTTAGTTTCTGACTGAAAAGTTACTGAAATCCCTCATTTTGTTTTGGACAAACATTCCATATTCCCTCAACCCTTGCTCTCTTTGTGATACATGTAAGCATCGCAGGCAATGTGATCAATAGCCTCTGACCTATAGCCGATCATAATCACGTCAATAAATTGGTTATAAACTGAACACCGTAACATGACAGCAAAATGGATGCAGGGGACGTGACAAATATACTCAAAACAGGCAAATGTTTACTGGTTGCTCAGGAGGGAAAGAGAAAGTCAGATGTGTGGAAGACATTTGACTTAGTTGTGGAAACTACTGGAGATCCAGACAAAGGAGGGTAAAGGAGCAGGCCTCCAGCTCCATGGTGGTTCTACAAGGCTGCTATAAGGAGGAGATCCAGACAAAGGAGGGTAAAGGAGCAGGCCTCCAGCTCCATGGTGGTTCTACAAGGCTGCTATAAGGAGGAGATCCAGACAAAGGAGGGTAAAGGAGCAGGCCTCCAGCTCCATGGTGGTTCTACAAGGCTGCTATAAGGAGGAGATCCAGGCAAAAGAGGGTGAAGGAGCTGACCTCCAGCTCCATGGTGGTTCTACAAGGCTGCTATAAGGAGGAGATCCAGACAAAGGAGGGTGAAGGAGCAGGCCTCCAGCTCCATGGTGGTTCTACAAGGCTGCTATAAGGAGGAGATCCAGACAAAGGAGGGTAAAGGAGCAGGCCTCCAGCTCCATGGTGGTTCTACAAGGCTGCTATAAGGAGGAGATCCAGACAAAGGAGGGTAAAGGAGCAGGCCTCCAGCTCCATGGTGGTTCTACAAGGCTGCTATAAGGAGGAGATCCAGACAAAGGAGGGTAAAGGAGCAGGCCTCCAGCTCCATGGTGGTTCTACAAGGCTGCTGTAAGGAGGAGATCCAGACAAAGGAGGGTAAAGGAGCAGGCCTCCAGCTCCATGGTGGTTCTACAAGGCTGCTATAAGGAGGAGATCCAGACAAAGGAGGGTAAAGGAGCAGGCCTCCAGCTCCATGGTGGTTCGGTACTAAGTCTACTAATGATAATGACATATTATTATAATGATGATCGTAACAATAATTGTAATACCAAGAAGACGATCAAGGAAATGGAGGATATCGGAGTGAGAGCTGTGTGGATACTGTGTGACGAGCTTCTGCCCAGTTTGGAACAGTGTAAACAACAATAAATAAATATATATAAGTAATACCAGTCCGTTCTCACGAAAAAACAAAGTGCAAAGCCTTTATTACACCAAACCAAGAGATTTAAAACAGCCGAATCGGTGAAATGACTTTATCCAACATTTTGCCGTTACATGAGGATCAGAGCTCCACGTAATCATTATTATTAACCTAATACTCTATTCATATAATATTAACCTAATACTCTATTCATATAATATTAACCTAATACTCTATTCATATAATATTATTAACCTAATACTCTATAATATTACTAACCTAATACTCTATTCATATAATATTAACCTAATACTCTATTCATATAATATTATTAACCTAATACTCTATTTATATAATATTAACCTAATACTCTATTCATATAATATTATTAACCTAATACTCTATTCATATAATATTAACCTAATACTCTATTCATATAATATTATTAACCTAATACTCTATTCATATAATATTAACCTAATACTCTAGTCATATAATATTAACCTAATACTCTATTCATATAATATTATTAACCTAATACTCTATAATATTACTAACCTAATACTATATTCATATAATATTAACCTAATACTCTATTCATATAATATTATTAACCTAATACTCTATAATATTACTAACCTAATACTCTATTCATATAATATTATTAACCTAATACTCTATTCATATAATATTATTAACCTAATACTCTATTCATATAATATTAACCTAATACTCTATTCATATAATATTATTAACCTAATACTCTATAATATTACTAACCTAATACTCTATTCATATAATATTAACCTAATACTCTATAATATTACTAACCTAATACTCTATTCATATAATATTATTAACCTAATACTCTATTCATATAATATTAACCTAATACTCTATAATATTACTAACCTAATACTCTATTCATATAATATTATTAACCTAATACTCTATTCATATAATATTAACCTAATACTCCATTCATATAATATTATTAACCTAATACTCTATAATATTACTAACCTAATACTCTATTCATAGAATATTAACCTAATACTCTATTAATATATTATTAACCTAATACTCTATAATATTATTAACCTAATACTCTATTCATATAATATTACTAACCTAATACTCTATAATATTACTAACCTAATACTCTATTCATATAATATTATTAACCTAATACTCTATTCATATATTATTAACCTAATACTCTATTCATATAATATTATTAACCTAATACTCTATTCATATAATATTAACCTAATACTCTATTCATATAATATTAACCTAATACTCTATTCATATATTATTATTAACCTAATACTCTATAATATTACTAACCTAATACTCTATTTATATATTATTAACCTAATACTCTATTCATATAATATTATTAACAAACAGGCAACAGAAGTAAGATCTGTCTTTCTGTTGATTTATAAATGGATCATTTATAAAACCAGGCACGTTGAACAGTATTGATTATATATGGATCATTTATAAAACCAGGCACGTTGAACAGTATTGATTATATATGGATCATTTATAAAACCAGGCACGTTGAACAGTATTGATTATATATGGATCATTTATAAAACCAGGCACGTTGAACAGTATTGATTATATATGGATCATTTATAAAACCAGGCACGTTGAACAGTATTGATTATATATGGATCATTTATAAAACCAGGCATGTTGAACAGTATTGATTATATATGGATCATTTATAAAACCAGGCATGTTGAACAGTATTGATTATATATGGATCATTTATAAAACCAGGCACGTTGAACAGTATTGATTATATATGGATCATTTATAAAACCAGGCACGTTGAACAGTATTGATTATAGACCTCATTAAGATGGGGTTTCCTCTCTCCCCAGTTGTTGTTGTTGTTGTTGTTGATAATTAGGCTACTGTAAAGGGCTGTTTCCTCATCTCTGCTGCCCCCGCTGCCACATTGTTCCCAATCTGCTGGGGAACTTTGCTACTATGCACGTGACAAAGAGAAAGGTGCCAACAGCGCACTGGAGATTACGTTTCAGAACCGCAGACGGCGCCTGTATCCAACGCAGGAGAAAGCGCATTTGTTATAAAATAATATACATTTATTTGTGTTGTACCGTTGTTCTTACGTAATGTAAATATGTGCAATTTCAGTATCACTTGTCTTAGAGTGAGGGGCTGTGCCTTCCCCGTGGCCTCGGCAATGGATCAGTCCATTGAGACAGGAGCCAATCGGCCTCCGCAATAGGTTAGTTCAACTGAGACAGGAGCCAATCGGCCTCCGCAATGGATCAGTCCACTGAGACAGGAGCCAATCGGCCTCCGCAACGGATCAGTCCACTGAGACAGGAGCCAATCGGCCTCCGCAATGGATCAGTCCACTGAGACAGGAGCCAATCGGCCTCCGCAATGGATCAGTCCACTGAGACAGGAGCCAATCGGCCTCCGCAATGGATCAGTCCACTGAGACAGGAGCCAATCGGCCTCCGCAACGGATCAGTCCACTGAGACAGGAGCCAATCGGCCTCCGCAATGGATCAGTCCACTGAGACAGGAGCCAATCGGCCTCCGCAATGGATCAGTCCACTGAGACAGGAGCCAATCGGCCTCCGCAACGGATCAGTCCACTGAGACAGGAGCCAATCGGCCTCCGCAACGGATCAGTCCACTGAGACAGGAGCCAATCGGCCTCCGCAACGGATCAGTCCACTGAGACAGGAGCCAATCGGCCTCCGCAACGGATCAGTCCACTGATACAGGAGCCAATCGGCCTCCGCAACGGATCAGTCCACTGAGACAGGAGCCAATCGGCCTCCGCAACGGATCAGTCCACTGAGACAGGAGCCAATCAGACCTCCGTCTTGTGCACCTTGAACATGTTTCGTAATCGACTAATGAAATCTGTCGACCAAACAATTTACCAGTCGACTAAATGGGGTCAGCCCTAGTTGACTGTCAGTGTGTTACGTTGTGTTGACTGTCAGTGTGTAACGTTGTGTTGACTGTCAGTGTGTTGTGTTGACTGTCAGTGTGTTGTGTTGACTGTCAGTGTGTTGTGTTGACTGTCAGTGTGTTGTGTTGACTGTCAGTGTGTTACATTACCCCTCTATGTTAAGTAATGTGATGTGTAGACTAAGGCTTTACGACAGCGGTCACAGCAATGACAGCGGTCACAGCAATGACAGCGGTCACAGCAATGACAGCGGTCACAGTAATGACAGCGGTTACATTTTATTGGTTATGACTGTCTTTACCCATAACTACACATAACTAACCTACGCGGTTAGGAGGTTGTGGTGCCAGCCCTCGTGTTAACACTAACCTACACAGTTAGGAGGTCGTGGTGCCAGCCCTCGTGTTAACACTAACCTACACGGTTAGGAGGACGTGGTGCCAGCCCTCGCGTTAACACTAACCTACGCGGTTAGGAGGTCGTGGTGCCAGCCCTCGTGTTAACACTAACCTACGCGGTTAGGAGGTCGTGGTGCCAGCCCTCGTGTTAACACTAACCTACGCGGTTAGGAGGTCGTGGTGCCAGCCCTCGTGTTAACACTAACCTACGCGGTTAGGAGGTCGTGGTGCCAGCCCTCGTGTTAACACTAACCTACACGGTTAGGAGGTCGTGGTGCCAGCCCTCGTGTTAACACTAACCTACACGGTTAGAAGGTTGTGGTGCCAGCCCTCGTGTTAACACTAACCTACGCGGTTAGGAGGTTGTGGTGCCAGCCCTCGTGTTAACACTAACCTACGCGGTTAGGAGGTCGTGGTGCCAGCCCTCGTGTTAACACTAACCTACGCGGTTAGGAGGTCGTGGTGCCAGCCCTCGTGTTAACACTAACCTACGCGGTTAGGAGGTCGTGGTGCCAGCCCTCGTGTTAACACTAACCTACGCGGTTAGGAGGTCGTGGTGCCAGCCCTCGTGTTAACACTAACCTACGCGGTTAGGAGGTCGTGGTGCCAGCCCTCGTGTTAACACTAACCTACGCGGTTAGGAGGTCGTGGTGCCAGCCCTCATGTTAACACTAACCTACGCGGTTAGGAGGTCGTGGTGCCAGCCCTCGTGTTAACTTCATGTTGCTGCCCCTCTTCCCTCTCCCAGGTCTCTCCCCCAGGAATAGTTTGGAGGTGTTGACTCCAGAGATCCCAGGAGAGAGAGACAGGGGGAACTGCATCACGTCTCTCCAGCTTCACCCTAAAGGCTGGGCTGCCCTCATACGCTGCTCCTCCAACATGGATGACCAGGAGGTGAGTCACCTGACCCCCCAAAACCCCCAGGAGGTAACTTTCACCACACTGCACCCCGACATCTACACGCACCTCTCCCTACATTTACACACCTCTCCCTACATCAACACACACCTCTCCCCTACATCAACACACACCTCTCCCCTACATCAACACACACCTCTCCCTACATCAACACACACCTCTCCCCTACATCAACACACACCTCTCCCCTACATCAACACACACCTCTCCCCTACATCAACACACACCTCTCCCCTACATCAACACACACCTCTCCCTACATCAACACACACCTCTCCCTACATCAACACACACCTCTCCCCTACATCAACACACACCTCTCCCCTACATCAACACACACCTCTCCCCTACATCAACACACACCTCTCCCCTACATCAACACACACCTCTCCCTACATCAACACACACCTCTCCCCTACATCAACACACACCTCTCCCCTACATCAACACACACCTCTCCCCTACATCAACACACACCTCTCCCCTACATCAACACACACCTCTCCCCTACATCAACACACACCTCTCCCCTACATCAACACACACCTCTCCCCTACATCAACACACACCTCTCCCTACATCAACACACACCTCTCCCCTACATCAACACACACCTCTCCCCTACATCAACACACACCTCTCCCCTACATCAACACACACCTCTCCCTACATCAACACACACCTCTCCCCTACATCAACACACACCTCTCCCTACATCAACACACACCTCTCCCCTACATCAACACACACCTCTCCCCTACATCAACACACACCTCTCCCTACATCAACACACACCTCTCCCCTACATCAACACACACCTCTCCCTACATCAACACACACCTCTCCCCTACATCAACACACACCTCTCCCTACATCAACACACACCTCTCCCCTACATCAACACACACCTCTCCCTACATCAACACACACCTCTCCCCTACATCAACACACACCTCTCCCTACATCAACACACACCTCTCCCCTACATCAACACACACCTCTCCCCTACATCAACACACACCTCTCCCCTACATCAACACACACCTCTCCCTACATCAACACACACCTCTCCCCTACATCAACACACACCTCTCCCCTACATCAACACACACCTCTCCCCTACATCAACACACACCTCTCCCTACATCAACACACACCTCTCCCTACATCAACACACACCTCTCCCCTACATCAACACACACCTCTCCCCTACATCAACACACACCTCTCCCTACATCAACACACACCTCTCCCCTACATCAACACACACCTCTCCCTACATCAACACACACCTCTCCCCTACATCATCTACTTCATGATTCTTCTTTCTCGTAACGCCAAAGTCTTGTGTGTTACAACCTGAATGTAAAATGTATTAAGTTGAGGTTGTGTTTCTCTCTGGTCGACACACAATAACCCCATAATGTCATGTTCTCCAAACTCATTCAAATTATACCATGGCTTCTTGGACACTTGTTTCTGATTGGCCTGAAGGGCGTTCTAGAACCTGCATTCTTTCCCTATAGAACATTTACTCCAGTAAAAGTGAAAATCACCCAGTTAAATAATACTTCAGTAAAAGTCTATAAAGTATTTGGTTCTAAATATACTTAAGTATGAAAAGTAAAAGTAAATTATTTCACTTTTCTTATATTATGCAAAGCAGATGGCGTGATTTTTAATTTTTAATTTAATTTAATTTACAAATAGACAGGGGCACGTTCCAACCCTCAGACATCATTTACAAACTAAGCATTTGTGTCTTCCAGATCAGAGGCAGTAGGGATGACCAGGGATGTTCTCTGTTTAGTGAGTCCTCCAAATCAGAGGCAGTAGTGATGACCAGGGATGTTCTCTGTTTAGTGAGTCCTCCAGATCAGAGGCAGTAGAGATGACCAGGGATGTTCTCTGTTTAGTGAGTCCTCCAGATCAGAGGCAGTAGGGATGACCAGGGATGTTCTCTGTTTAGTGAGTCCTCCAGATCAGAGGCAGTAGGGATGACCAGGGATGTTCTCTGTTTAGTGAGTCCACCAGATCAGAGGCAGTAGGGATGACCAGGGATGTTCTCTGTTTAGTGAGTCCTCCAGATCAGAGGCAGTAGTGATGACCAGGGATGTTCTCTGTTTAGTGAGTCCTCCAGATCAGAGGCAGTAGTGATGACCAGGGATGTTCTCTGTTTAGTGAGTCCTCCAGATCAGAGGCAGTAGGGATGACCAGGGATGTTCTCTGTTTAGTGAGTCCTCCAGATCAGAGGCAGTAGAGATGACCAGGGATGTTCTCTGTTTAGTGAGTCCTCCAGATCAGAGGCAGTAGGGATGACCAGGGATGTTCTCTGTTTAGTGAGTCCACCAGATCAGAGGCAGTAGGGATGACCAGGGATGTTCTCTGTTTAGTGGGTCCACCAGATCAGAGGCAGTAGGGACGACCAGGGATGTTCTCTGTTTAGTGAGTCCTCCAGATCAGAGGCAGTAGTGATGACCAGGGATGTTCTCTGTTTAGTGAGTCCTCCAGATCAGAGGCAGTAGAGATGACCAGGGATGTTCTCTGTTTAGTGAGTCCTCCAGATCAGAGGCAGTAGGGATGACCAGGGATGTTCTCTGTTTAGTGAGTCCTCCAGATCAGAGGCAGTAGGGATGACCAGGGATGTTCTCTGTTTAGTGAGTCCACCAGATCAGAGGCAGTAGGGATGACCAGGGATGTTCTCTGTTTAGTGAGTCCTCCAGATCAGAGGCAGTAGTGATGACCAGGGATGTTCTCTGTTTAGTGAGTCCTCCAGATCAGAGGCAGTAGTGATGACCAGGGATGTTCTCTGTTTAGTGAGTCCTCCAGATCAGAGGCAGTAGGGATGACCAGGGATGTTCTCTGTTTAGTGAGTCCTCCAGATCAGAGGCAGTAGTGATGACCAGGGATGTTCTCTTGATAAGTTTGTGAATTGGATCAATTTCCTGTCCTGCTGGCCATTCAAAATGTAACTAATACTTTTGAGTGTCAGGGACAATGTAACTAATACTTTTGAGTGTCAGGGACAATGTCTGGAGTAAAAAGTAATTTTATTTTCTTTAGGAATGTAAAAGTAGTGAAAAATATAAATAGTAAAGTACAGATATCCCCCAAAAAACTACTGAAGTAGTACTACTAAAGTATCTTTACACCACTGAATATCCCTTTGAGCATGGTAGAGTTATGAATCACACATTGGACGGTGGCCGAGTTTCAGTGTTGACTTAAGTCTAGTTAAGTCTATGGTAAGACCTGAAAATGGTTGTCTTAACAATGATCAACAACCAATTTGACAAAGAGTTTCAACAATTTAAAAAAAGAAAAATAGTAATTGGTAAATGTTTCAGAATCCAGGTGTGGAAATGTCTTAAAGAAACGTACCCAGAAAGACTCTCAAACGTACCCAGAAAGACTCTCAAACGTACCCAGAAAGACTCTCAAACGTACCCAGAAAGACTCTCAAACGTACCCAGAAAGACTCTCAAACGTACCCAGAAAGACTCTCAAACGTACCCAGAAAGACTCTCAAACGTACCCAGAAAGACTCTCAAACGTACCCAGAAAGACTCTCAAACGTACCCAGAAAGACTCTCAAACGTACCCAGAAAGACTCTCAAACTTACCCAGAAAGACTCTCAAACGTACCCAGAAAGACTCTCAAACGTACCCAGAAAGACTCTCAAACGTACCCAGAAAGACTCTCAAACGTACCCAGAAAGACTCTCAAACTTACCCAGAAAGACTCTCAAACTTACCCAGAAAGACTCTCAAACTTACCCAGAAAGACTCTCAGCTGTTTTAGCTGCCAAAGGGGCTTGACAGAGTATTGACTGAGCTGTGTGAATACTTATGTAAATTCGATATTTCTGGATTTCGTTTTCAATAAATTTGCTAACATTTCTAAAAAACAGGTTTTCACTTTGTCATTATTATGTGTAGATGGGTGAGTTTATTTTTTAATTCCGGCTGTAACAACAAAATGTGGAATAAGTCGAGGGGTGTGAATACTTTCTGAAGGCCCTGTATCTCCACCTTGCCCTTTGATTGGCTCGGTGGACGTTTCATTATTGCTTGTACCAATCAAATCCTCTCAGATCTCCACAAGGGCTTTGGGGTCCATTTAAGATTGCACTTGGACATGCTCTGTCTGTCAGCATTGATGAGCAGGTTACGTTTAGTCTCTAACCCTCTTCTGTTTCTCCACTCTTCCTCTGTCTTCCTGTTATCCTCCCTCTCTTCTCCCCCTCCCTCCCCCTCTCTTCTCTTCCCTCCCCCTCTCTCCTCTTCTCTCCCCCTCTCTCCTCTTCTCTCCCCCTCTCTCCTCTTCCCTCCCCCTCTCTCCTCTTCCCTCCCCCTCTCTCCTCTTCCCTCCCCCTCTCTCCTCTTCCCTCCCCCTCTCTCCTCTTCTCTCCCCCTCTCTCCTCTTCTCTCCCCCTCTCTCCTCTTCTCTCCCCCTCTCTCCTCTTCTCTCCCCCTCTCTCCTCTTCTCTCCCCCTCTCTCCTCCTCCCTCCTTTTCTCCCCTCCCCCCCTCTCTCTCTCCTCTCCAGTGGACATGTGTGTATGAGTTCCAGGATGGCTCCCCTACACGTCCCCCCGTCTCCCCGCGCTGTTCTCTACGTCTGACCCACTACATCGAGGAGGCTAACGTGGGGAGGGGCTACATCAAGGAGTTGTGCTTCAGTCCTGACGGGCGGCTCATCTGCTCCCCCTACGGGTAGAGAGTATTATGACATCTGCTCCCCCTACGGGTAGAGAGTATTATGACATCTGCTCCCCCTACG
Source organism: Oncorhynchus clarkii lewisi (assembly GCF_045791955.1). Lineage (NCBI taxonomy): Eukaryota > Metazoa > Chordata > Actinopteri > Salmoniformes > Salmonidae > Oncorhynchus > Oncorhynchus clarkii. The sequence goes on from NW_027260984.1 coordinate 66,871, forward strand.
GGTAGAGAGTATTATGACATCTGCTCCCCCTACGGGTAGAGAGTATTATGACATCTGCTCCCCCTACGGGTAGAGAGTATTATGACATCTGCTCCCCCTACGGGTAGAGTATTATGACATCTGCTCCCCCTACGGGTAGAGTATTATGACATCTGCTCCCCCTACGGGTAGAGAGTATTATGACATCTGCTCCCCCTACGGGTAGAGAGTATTATGACATCTGCTCCCCCTACGGGTAGGGGGTATTATGACATCTGCTCCCCCTACGGGTAGAGGGCAAGGTGCAAGGTGCACTTATTGTCATATTGCTTAGCCTATCAGAGGGAAAGGTGCACTTATTGTCATATTGCTTAGCCTATCAGAGGGCACGGTGCACTTATTGTCATATTGCTTAGCCTATCAGAGGGCACGGTGCACTTATTGTCATATTGCTTAGCCTATCAGAGGGCACGGTGCACTTATTGTCATATTGCTTAGCCTATCAGAGGGCACGGTGCACTTATTGTCATATTGCTTAGCCTATCAGAGGGCACGGTGCACTTATTGTCATATTGCTTAGCCTATCAGAGGGCACGGTGCACTTATTGTCATATTGCTTAGCCTATCAGAGGGCACGGTGCACTTATTGTCATATTGCTTAGCCTATCAGAGGGCACGGTGCACTTATTGTCATATTGCTTAGCCTATCAGAGGGCACGGTGCACTTATTGTCATATTGCTTAGCCTATCAGAGGGCACGGTGCACTTATTGTCATATTGCTTAGCCTATCAGAGGGCACGGTGCACTTATTGTCATATTGCTTAGCCTATCAGAGGGCACGGTGCACTTATTGTCATATTGCTTAGCCTATCAGAGGGCACGGTGCACTTATTGTCATATTGCTTAGCCTATCAGAGGGCACGGTGCACTTATTGTCATATTGCTTAGCCTATCAGAGGGCACGGTGCACTTATTGTCATATTGCTTAGCCTATCAGAGGGCACGGTGCACTTATTGTCATATTGCTTAGCCTATCAGAGGGCACGGTGCACTTATTGTCATATTGCTTAGCCTATCAGAGGGCACGGTGCACTTATTGTCATATTGCTTAGCCTATCAAATCCCCGGGATTGGGGTCTATTTGGAGCTCGGACACAATTTTCCACTTTTGTAATCAAGTTTTGTCCCAGCAGGTACGGAGTACGGCTGCTGTCCTTCGATGAGAACTGTATGGAGCTGTCTGACTGCCTTCCCGTCCAGACCAGCTGTCTCCGAGAGGTGCGGTCCATCTACTCCCACAGTGATGTGGTCCTGACCACCAAGTTCTCCCCAACCCACTGCCAGCTGGCGTCAGGCTGTCTCAGTGGCCGCGTCGCCTTATACCAGCCCAGGTTCTAACAGCGGGGCTGTCCCGAATGGCCCCCCCCCCCCTATTCCCTATGGGCTCTGGTCAAAAGTAGTGCACTATTTTAGGGAATAGGGTGCCATTTTTTGGGGGGGACACTCCGGTAATCAAGTAGACCTTTATTCATTAGGCGCCAAACGGAAGAAACCGGAAACGAAGGGACTACCTTGAACTTGGTTTTGCTACCGTTATACCCCGATGCAATGGGCACCAACCTTTTCTGAGTCAAGAACACTTTGTCAAAACCAACCCGAGCTCAACCGCCACAACGTTTATTTTAAAAAATGTAACATTAACCTAATAAAAAGTTACATTTTCACAGCATATTGTCTCTCTGGCTTGACCTGGCTGTATTGTTCACACCATATTATGTCTCCCAACTCAAGCTTTGATGAGAAATTAGATCAGTCGGTGTAGCGCTGAGCAGGAACTCTGAAATGATTATCCTTATTGTACTGGATTTATGGTATCTGATGGTTTCAAGACAACTGGCGGCTCTGGGGGGGGGTTCGAATCATGATGTGGGGGAGGGACAAGGTCAAATCATGGTGTGGTGGGGGAAACAAGGTCAAATCATGATGTGGTGTGGGGGGGACAAGGTCAAATCGTGGTGGGGGAAACAAGGTCAAATCATGATGTGGTGGGGGAAACAAGGTCAAATCATGATGTGGTGGGGGAAACAAGGTCAAATCATGATGTGGGGGGGGGGGGAACAAGGTCAAATCATGATGTGGGGGGGGGGGGGAACAAGGTCAAATCATGATGTGGTGGGGGAAACAAGGTCAAATCATGACGTGGGGGGGAAACAAGGTCAAATCATGATGTGGGGGGGGGGGAACAAGGTCAAATCATGATGTGGTGGGGGAAACAAGGTCAAATCATGATGTGGGGGGGGGGGGGGACAAGGTCAAATCGTGATGTGGGGGGGGGGAACAAGGTCAAATCATGATGTGGTGGGGGAAACTAGGTCAAATCATGATGTGGTGGGGGAAACAAGGTCAAATCATGATGTGGTGGGGGAAACAAGGTCAAATCATGATGTGGGGGGGGGGGGAACAAGGTCAAATCATGATGTGGGGTGGAAACAAGGTCAAATCATGATGTGGGGGGGAACAAGGTCAAATCATGATGTGGGGGGAAACAAGGTCAAATCATGATGTGGTGGGGGGGGGGGAAACAAGGTCAAATCATGATGTGGGGGGGGAACAAGGTCAAATCATGATGTGGGGGGGGGGGAAACAAGGTCAAATCATGATGTGGGGGGGGGGAACAAGGTCAAATCATGATGTGGTGGGGGAAACAAGGTCAAATCATGACGTGGGGGGGAAACAAGGTCAAATCATGATGTGGGGGGGGGGGGGAACAAGGTCAAATCATGATGTGGGAGGGGGGAAACAAGGTCAAATCATGATGTGGTGGGGGAAACAAGGTCAAATCATGATGTGGGGGGGGGGGGAACAAGGTCAAATCATGATGTGGGGGGGGGGGAACAAGGTCAAATCATGATGTGGTGGGGGAAACAAGGTCAAATCATGACGTGGGGGGGAAACAAGGTCAAATCATGATGTGGGGGGGGAACAAGGTCAAATCATGATGTGGTGGGGGAAACAAGGTCAAATAATGATGTGGGGGGGGGGAAACAAGGTCAAATCGTGATGTGGTGGGGGAAACAAGGTCAAATCATGATGTGGTGGGGGAAACAAGGTCAAATCATGATGTGGGGGGGGGGGGGAACAAGGTCAAATCATGATGTGGGGTGGAAACAAGGTCAAATCATGATGTGGGGGGGGACAAGGTCAAATCATGATGTGGGGGGAAACAAGGTCAAATCATGATGTGGTGGGGGGGGGGGAAACAAGGTCAAATCATGATGTGGTGGGGGGGGGGGGAACAAGGTCAAATCATGATGTGGGGGGGGGGGGAAACAAGGTCAAATCATGATGTGGGGGGGGGGGGAAACAAGGTCAAATCATGATGTGGGGGGGGGAACAAGGTCAAATCATGATGTGGGGGGGGGGGAAACAAGGTCAAATCATGATGTGGGGGGGGAACAAGGTCAAATCATGATGTGGGAGGGGGGAAACAAGGTCAAATCATGATGTGGTGGGGGGGGGCAAGGTCAAATCATGGTGTGGGGGGGGGGACAAGGTCAAATCATGATGTCAGTGATCTTCAGGTCGTGAAGTCGGAGCTCGAGAAAGACGTCCGAGTTTCTGATTTGGAGTTCTGAGTTGGGTGACCGTTCAAAGAGAATTTTTTCCAGTCAGATCTCCTTTCCAGTTGTATTCAATGCACTGAAATCGTAAGTCAGAGATTTCCGAGTTCCAAGTTGTTTTGAACACAGCATTTGTCTCAGTGGGAGGGAGACAGCAGCAGATGGTCCACCTCTCACGGTCCCTGCTCTCTCCTTTCCTCCGGTGAGACCGGCCAGAGAGAGGGGACACCCGTCTTCTACCTTATGGCCTTTCCTCCGGTGAGACCGACCAGAGAGAGGGGACACCCGTCTTCTACCTGATGGTCAACTCTAGTGAGACCGACCAGAGAGAGGGGACACCCGTCTTCCACCTGATGGTCAACTCTAGTGAGACCGACCAGAGAGAGGGGACACCCGTCTTCTACCTGATGGTCAACTCTAGTGAGACCGACCAGAGAGAGGGGACACCCGTCTTCTACCTGATGGCCTTTCCTCCGGTGAGGCCGACCAGAGAGAGGGGACACCCGTCTTCCACCTGATGGTCAACTCTAGTGAGACCGACCAGAGAGAGGGGACACCCGTCTTCTACCTGATGGCCTTTCCTCCGGTGAGGCCGACCAGAGAGAGGGGACACCCGTCTTCCACCTGATGGTCAACTCTAGTGAGACCGACCAGAGAGAGGGGACACCCGTCTTCCACCTGATGCCCTTTCCTCCGGTGAGACCGACCAGAGAGAGGGGACACCCGTCTTCTACCTGATGGCCTTTTCTCCGGTGAGGCCGGCCAGAGAGAGGGGACACCCGTCTTCTACCTGGTGGCCTTTCCTCCGGTGAGACCGACCAGAGAGAGGGGACACCCGTCTTCCACCTGATGGCCTTTCCTCCGGTGAGACCGACCAGAGAGAGGGGACACCCGTCTTCCACCTGATGGCCTTTCCTCCGGTGAGACCGACCAGAGAGAGGGGAGACCCGTCTTCCACCTCATGGCCTTTCCTACGGTGAGACCGGCCAGAGAGGGGACACCCGTCTTCCACCTGATGGCCTTTCCTCCGGTGAGACCGACCAGAGAGAGGGGACACCCGTCTTCCACCTGATGGTCAACTCTAGTGAGACCGACCAGAGAGAGGGGACACCCGTCTTCCACCTGATGGCCTTTCCTCCGGTGAGGCCGGCCAGAGAGAGGGGACACCCGTCTTCCACCTGATGGCCTTTCCTCCGGTGAGACACCGACCAGAGAGAGGGGACACCCGTCTTCCACCTGATGGCCTTTCCTCCGGTGAGACCGGCCAGAGAGAGGGGACACCCGTCTTCCACCTGATGGCCTTTCCTCCGGTGAGACTGACCAGAGAGAGGGGACACCCGTCTTCCACCTGATGGCCTTTCCTCCGGTGAGGCCGGCCAGAGAGAGGGGACACCCGTCTTCCACCTGATTGCCTTTCCTCCGGTGAGACACCGACCAGAGAGAGGGGACACCCGTCTTCCACCTGATGGCCTTTCCTCCGGTGAGACACCGACCAGAGAGAGGGGACACCCGTCTTCCACCTGATGGCCTTTCCTCCGGTGAGACCGGCCAGAGAGAGGGGACACCCGTCTTCCACCTGATGGTCAACTCTAGTGAGACCGACCAGAGAGAGGGGACACCCGTCTTCCACCTGATGGCCTTTCCTCCGGTGAGACCGACCAGAGAGAGGGGACACCCGTCTTCCACCTGATGGTCAACTCTAGTGAGACCGACCAGAGAGAGGGGACACCCGTCTTCTACCTGATGGCCTTTCCTCCGGTGAGGCCGACCAGAGAGAGGGGACACCCGTCTTCCACCTGATGGTCAACTCTAGTGAGACCGACCAGAGAGAGGGGACACCCGTCTTCCACCTGATGCCCTTTCCTCCGGTGAGACCGACCAGAGAGAGGGGACACCCGTCTTCTACCTGATGGCCTTTTCTCCGGTGAGGCCGGCCAGAGAGAGGGGACACCCGTCTTCTACCTGGTGGCCTTTCCTCCGGTGAGACCGACCAGAGAGAGGGGACACCCGTCTTCCACCTGATGGCCTTTCCTCCGGTGAGACCGACCAGAGAGAGGGGACACCCGTCTTCCACCTGATGGCCTTTCCTCCGGTGAGACCGACCAGAGAGAGGGGAGACCCGTCTTCCACCTCATGGCCTTTCCTACGGTGAGACCGGCCAGAGAGAGGGGACACCCGTCTTCCACCTGATGGCCTTTCCTCCGGTGAGACCGACCAGAGAGAGGGGACACCCGTCTTCCACCTGATGGTCAACTCTAGTGAGACCGACCAGAGAGAGGGGACACCCGTCTTCCACCTGATGGCCTTTCCTCCGGTGAGGCCGGCCAGAGAGAGGGGACACCCGTCTTCCACCTGATGGCCTTTCCTCCGGTGAGACACCGACCAGAGAGAGGGGACACCCGTCTTCCACCTGATGGCCTTTCCTCCGGTGAGACCGGCCAGAGAGAGGGGACACCCGTCTTCCACCTGATGGCCTTTCCTCCGGTGAGACTGACCAGAGAGAGGGGACACCCGTCTTCCACCTGATGGCCTTTCCTCCGGTGAGGCCGGCCAGAGAGAGGGGACACCCGTCTTCCACCTGATTGCCTTTCCTCCGGTGAGACACCGACCAGAGAGAGGGGACACCCGTCTTCCACCTGATGGCCTTTCCTCCGGTGAGACACCGACCAGAGAGAGGGGACACCCGTCTTCCACCTGATGGCCTTTCCTCCGGTGAGACCGGCCAGAGAGAGGGGACACCCGTCTTCCACCTGATGGTCAACTCTAGTGAGACCGACCAGAGAGAGGGGACACCCGTCTTCCACCTGATGGCCTTTCCTCCGGTGAGACCGACCAGAGAGAGGGGACACCCGTCTTCCACCTGATGGTAACTCTAGTGAGACCGACCAGAGAGAGGGGACACCCGTCTTCTACCTGGTGGCCTTTCCTCCGGTGAGACCGACCAGAGAGAGGGGACACCCGTCTTCCACCTGATGGCCTTTCCTCCGGTGAGACCGACCAGAGAGAGGGGACACCCGTCTTCCACCTGATGGCCTTTCCTCCGGTGAGGCCGACCAGAGAGAGGGGACACCCGTCTTCCACCTGATGGTCAACTCTCGTGAGACTGACCAGAGAGAGGGGACACCCGTCTTCTACCTGGTGGCCTTTCCTCCGGTGAGACCGACCAGAGAGAGGGGACACCCGTCTTCCACCTGATGGCCTTTCCTCCGGTGAGACCGACCAGAGAGAGGGGACACCCGTCTTCCACCTGATGGCCTTTCCTCCGGTGAGACCGACCAGAGAGAGGGGACACCCGTCTTCCACCTGATGGCCTTTCCTCCGGTGAGGCCGACCAGAGAGAGGGGACACCCGTCTTCCACCTGATGGTCAACTCTAGTGAGACCGACCAGAGAGAGGGGACACCCGTCTTCTACCTGGTGGCCTTTCCTCCGGTGAGACCGACCAGAGAGAGGGGACACCCGTCTTCCACCTGATGGCCTTTCCTCCGGTGAGACCGACCAGAGAGAGGGGACACCCGTCTTCTACCTGATGGTCAACTCTAGTGAGACCGACCAGAGAGAGGGGACACCCGTCTTCCACCTGATGGCCTTTCCTCCGGTGAGACCGGCCAGAGAGAGGGGACACCCGTCTTCCACCTGATGGTCAACTCTAGTGAGACCGACCAGAGAGAGGGGACACCCGTCTTCCACCTGATGGCCTTTCCTCCGGTGAGACCGACCAGAGAGAGGGGACACCCGTCTTCCACCTGATGGCCTTTCCTCCGGTGAGGCCGACCAGAGAGAGGGGACACCCGTCTTCCACCTGATGGTCAACTCTAGTGAGACTGACCAGAGAGAGGGGACACCCGTCTTCTACCTGGTGGCCTTTCCTCCGGTGAGACCGACCAGAGAGAGGGGACACCCGTCTTCCACCTGATGGCCTTTCCTCCGGTGAGACCGACCAGAGAGAGGGGACACCCGTCTTCCACCTGATGGCCTTTCCTCCGGTGAGACCGACCAGAGAGAGGGGACACCCGTCTTCCACCTGATGGCCTTTCCTCCGGTGAGGCCGACCAGAGAGAGGGGACACCCGTCTTCCACCTGATGGCCTTTCCTCCGGTGAGGCCGACCAGAGAGAGGGGACACCCGTCTTCCACCTGATGGTCAACTCTAGTGAGACTGACCAGAGAGAGGGGACACCCGTCTTCTACCTGGTGGCCTTTCCTCCGGTGAGACCGACCAGAGAGAGGGGACACCCGTCTTCCACCTGATGGCCTTTCCTCCGGTGAGACCGACCAGAGAGAGGGGACACCCGTCTTCCACCTGATGGCCTTTCCTCCGGTGAGACCGACCAGAGAGAGGGGAGACCCGTCTTCCACCTCATGGCCTTTCCTACGGTGAGACCGGCCAGAGAGAGGGGACACCCGTCTTCCACCTGATGGCCTTTCCTCCGGTGAGACCGACCAGAGAGAGGGGACACCCGTCTTCCACCTGATGGTCAACTCTAGTGAGACCGACCAGAGAGAGGGGACACCCGTCTTCCACCTGATGGCCTTTCCTCCGGTGAGGCCGGCCAGAGAGAGGGGACACCCGTCTTCCACCTGATAACCTTTCCTCCGGTGAGACACCGACCAGAGAGAGGGGACACCCGTCTTCCACCTGATGGCCTTTCCTCCGGTGAGACCGGCCAGAGAGAGGGGACACCCGTCTTCCACCTGATGGCCTTTCCTCCGGTGAGACTGACCAGAGAGAGGGGACACCCGTCTTCCACCTGATGGCCTTTCCTCCGGTGAGGCCGGCCAGAGAGAGGGGACACCCGTCTTCCACCTGATGGCCTTTCCTCCGGTGAGACACCGACCAGAGAGAGGGGACACCCGTCTTCCACCTGATGGCCTTTCCTCCGGTGAGACACCGACCAGAGAGAGGGGACACCCGTCTTCCACCTGATGGCCTTTCCTCCGGTGAGACCGGCCAGAGAGAGGGGACACCCGTCTTCCACCTGATGGTCAACTCTAGTGAGACCGACCAGAGAGAGGGGACACCCGTCTTCCACCTGATGGCCTTTCCTCCGGTGAGACCGACCAGAGAGAGGGGACACCCGTCTTCCACCTGATGGTAACTCTAGTGAGACCGACCAGAGAGAGGGGACACCCGTCTTCTACCTGGTGGCCTTTCCTCCGGTGAGACCGACCAGAGAGAGGGGACACCCGTCTTCCACCTGATGGCCTTTCCTCCGGTGAGACCGACCAGAGAGAGGGGACACCCGTCTTCCACCTGATGGCCTTTCCTCCGGTGAGGCCGACCAGAGAGAGGGGACACCCGTCTTCCACCTGATGGTCAACTCTCGTGAGACTGACCAGAGAGAGGGGACACCCGTCTTCTACCTGGTGGCCTTTCCTCCGGTGAGACCGACCAGAGAGAGGGGACACCCGTCTTCCACCTGATGGCCTTTCCTCCGGTGAGACCGACCAGAGAGAGGGGACACCCGTCTTCCACCTGATGGCCTTTCCTCCGGTGAGACCGACCAGAGAGAGGGGACACCCGTCTTCCACCTGATGGCCTTTCCTCCGGTGAGGCCGACCAGAGAGAGGGGACACCCGTCTTCCACCTGATGGTCAACTCTAGTGAGACCGACCAGAGAGAGGGGACACCCGTCTTCTACCTGGTGGCCTTTCCTCCGGTGAGACCGACCAGAGAGAGGGGACACCCGTCTTCCACCTGATGGCCTTTCCTCCGGTGAGACCGACCAGAGAGAGGGGACACCCGTCTTCTACCTGATGGTCAACTCTAGTGAGACCGACCAGAGAGAGGGGACACCCGTCTTCCACCTGATGGCCTTTCCTCCGGTGAGACCGGCCAGAGAGAGGGGACACCCGTCTTCCACCTGATGGTCAACTCTAGTGAGACCGACCAGAGAGAGGGGACACCCGTCTTCCACCTGATGGCCTTTCCTCCGGTGAGACCGACCAGAGAGAGGGGACACCCGTCTTCCACCTGATGGCCTTTCCTCCGGTGAGGCCGACCAGAGAGAGGGGACACCCGTCTTCCACCTGATGGTCAACTCTAGTGAGACTGACCAGAGAGAGGGGACACCCGTCTTCTACCTGGTGGCCTTTCCTCCGGTGAGACCGACCAGAGAGAGGGGACACCCGTCTTCCACCTGATGGCCTTTCCTCCGGTGAGACCGACCAGAGAGAGGGGACACCCGTCTTCCACCTGATGGCCTTTCCTCCGGTGAGACCGACCAGAGAGAGGGGACACCCGTCTTCCACCTGATGGCCTTTCCTCCGGTGAGGCCGACCAGAGAGAGGGGACACCCGTCTTCCACCTGATGGTCAACTCTAGTGAGACCGACCAGAGAGAGGGGACACCCGTCTTCTACCTGGTGGCCTTTCCTCCGGTGAGACCGACCAGAGAGAGGGGACACCCGTCTTCCACCTGATGGCCTTTCCTCCGGTGAGACCGACCAGAGAGAGGGGACACCCGTCTTCTACCTGATGGTCAACTCTAGTGAGACCGACCAGAGAGAGGGGACACCCGTCTTCCACCTGATGGCCTTTCCTCCGGTGAGACCGACCAGAGAGAGGGGACACCCGTCTTCCACCTGATGGCCTTTCCTCCGGTGAGACCGACCAGAGAGAGGGGACACCCGTCTTCCACCTGATGGTCAACTCTAGTGAGACCGACCAGAGAGAGGGGACACCCGTCTTCCACCTGATGGCCTTTCCTCCGGTGAGGCCGACCAGAGAGAGGGGACACCCGTCTTCCACCTGATGGTCAACTCTAGTGAGACCGACCAGAGAGAGGGGACACCCGTCTTCCACCTGATGGCCTTTCCTCCGGTGAGACCGGCCAGAGAGAGGGGACACCCGTCTTCCACCTGATGGTCAACTCTAGTGAGACCGACCACCGAGAGAGGGGACACCCGTCTTCCACCTGATGGCCTTTCCTCCGGTGAGACCGACCAGAGAGAGGGGACACCCGTCTTCCACCTGATGGTAACTCTAGTGAGACCGACCAGAGAGAGGGGACACCCGTCTTCTACCTGGTGGCCTTTCCTCCGGTGAGACCGACCAGAGAGAGGGGACACCCGTCTTCCACCTGATGGCCTTTCCTCCGGTGAGACCGACCAGAGAGAGGGGACACCCGTCTTCCACCTGATGGCCTTTCCTCCGGTGAGGCCGACCAGAGAGAGGGGACACCCGTCTTCCACCTGATGGTCAACTCTAGTGAGACTGACCAGAGAGAGGGGACACCCGTCTTCTACCTGGTGGCCTTTCCTCCGGTGAGACCGACCAGAGAGAGGGGACACCCGTCTTCCACCTGATGGCCTTTCCTCCGGTGAGACCGACCAGAGAGAGGGGACACCCGTCTTCCACCTGATGGCCTTTCCTCCGGTGAGACCGACCAGAGAGAGGGGACACCCGTCTTCCACCTGATGGCCTTTCCTCCGGTGAGGCCGACCAGAGAGAGGGGACACCCGTCTTCCACCTGATGGTCAACTCTAGTGAGACCGACCAGAGAGAGGGGACACCCGTCTTCTACCTGGTGGCCTTTCCTCCGGTGAGACCGACCAGAGAGAGGGGACACCCGTCTTCCACCTGATGGCCTTTCCTCCGGTGAGACCGACCAGAGAGAGGGGACACCCGTCTTCTACCTGATGGTCAACTCTAGTGAGACCGACCAGAGAGAGGGGACACCCGTCTTCCACCTGATGGCCTTTCCTCCGGTGAGACCGACCAGAGAGAGGGGACACCCGTCTTCCACCTGATGGCCTTTCCTCCGGTGAGACCGACCAGAGAGAGGGGACACCCGTCTTCCACCTGATGGTCAACTCTAGGTTGACCGACCAGAGAGAGGGGACACCCGTCTTCCACCTGATGGCCTTTCCTCCGGTGAGGCCGACCAGAGAGAGGGGACACCCGTCTTCCACCTGATGGTCAACTCTAGTGAGACCGACCAGAGAGAGGGGACACCCGTCTTCTACCTGGTGGCCTTTCCTCCGGTGAGACCGACCAGAGAGAGGGGACACCCGTCTTCCACCTGATGGCCTTTCCTCCGGTGAGACCGACCAGAGAGAGGGGACACCCGTCTTCTACCTGATGGTCAACTCTAGTGAGACCGACCAGAGAGAGGGGACACCCGTCTTCTACCTGATGGCCTTTCCTCCGGTGAGAGGCACACTCGATTTAGCAACAGATAAATAAAATGGGGATGCACACTAATGCACAGGGCCTTCTGAATCAAGTGCACCTGTCTACCAACAACGCAACACTAATGCACAGGGCCTTCTGGATCAAGTGCACCTGTCTACCAACAACGCAACACTAATGCACAGGGCCTTCTGAATCAAGTGCACCTGTCTACCAACAACGCAACACTAATGCACAGGGCCTTCTGGATCAAGTGCACCTGTCTACCAACAACGCAACACTAATGCACAGGGCCTTCTGAATCAAGTGCACCTGTCTACCAACAACGCAACACTAATGCACAGGGCCTATGGAATCAAGTGCACCTGTCTACCAACAACACAAAACTAATGCACAGGGCCTATGGAATCAAGTGCACCTGTCTACCAACAACACAACACTAATGCACAGGGCCTTCTGAATCAAGTGCACCTGTCTACCAACAACGCAACACTAATGCACAGGGCCTATGGAATCAAGTGCACCTGTCTACCAACAACGCAACACTAATGCACAGGGCCTTCTGGATCAAGTGCACCTGTCTACCAACAACGCAACACTAATGCACAGGGCCTATGGAATCAAGTGCACCTGTCTACCAACAACGCAACACTAATGCACAGGGCCTATGGAATCAAGTGCACCTGTCTACCAACAACACAACACTAATGCACAGGGCCTATGGAATCAAGTGCACCTGTCTACCAACAACACAACACTAATACACAGGGCCTATGGAATCAAGTGCACCTGTCTACCAACCACACAACACTAATGCACAGGGCCTTTATCGTTGGCTTTTCTACAGAAATGTTTGTTGATCGACTAGGAAGACCAGTTGGCCACCTCTGTTCTAATGGCTACATCCCCGGATGAGCTGCAGCTGTTCTGTGGGTCTCCTGTCAGACGGACAGACACTGACTGGGGGGTGCTGGAGTCTGGTGGACTGTAGACCTCATGAACAGAGAAGAGAATAGGAGAGGTTAAAGGATGAAGACACTGGCTCTCCTGCACCTGACTTCTACACCAGTAGATCACAACTCTCTGCTCTCCTGCACCTGACTTCTACACCAGTAGATCACAACTCTCTGCTCTCCTGCACCTGACTTCTACACCAGTAGATCACAACTCTCTGGTCTCCTGCACCTGACTTCAACTCCAGTAGATCACAACTCTCTGCTCTCCTGCACCTGACTTCTACACCAGTAGATCACAACTCTCTGCCCTCCTGCACCTGACTTCTACACCAGTAGATCACAACTCTCTGCTCTCCTGCACCTGACTTCTACACCAGTAGATCACAACTCTCTGCTCTCCTGCACCTGACTTCTACACCAGAAGATCACAACTCTCTGCTCTCCTGCACCTGACTTCTACACCAGTAGATCACAAGTCTCTGCTCTCCTGCACCTGACTTCTACACCAGTAGATCACAACTCTCTGCTCTCCTGCACCTGACTTCTACACCAGTAGATCACAACTCTCTGCTCTCCTGCACCTGACTTCTACACCAGTAGATCACAACTCTCTGCTCTCCTGCACCTGACTTCTACACCAGTAGATCACAACTCTCTGGTCTCCTGCACCTGACTTCAACTCCAGTAGATCACAACTCTCTGCTCTCCTGCACCTGACTTCTACACCAGTAGATCACAACTCTCTGCCCTCCTGCACCTGACTTCTACACCAGTAGATCACAACTCTCTGCTCTCCTGCACCTGACTTCTACACCAGTAGATCACAACTCTCTGCCCTCCTGCACCTGACTTCTACACCAGTAGATCACAACTCTCTGCTCTCCTGCACCTGACTTCTACACCAGTAGATCACAACTCTCTGCTCTCCTGCACCTGACTTCTACACCAGAAGATCACAACTCTCTGCTCTCCTGCACCTGACTTCTACACCAGTAGATCACAAGTCTCTGCTCTCCTGCACCTGACTTCTACACCAGTAGATCACAACTCTCTGCTCTCCTGCACCTGACTTCTACACCAGTAGATCACAACTCTCTGCTCTCCTGCACCTGACTTCTACACCAGTAGATCACAACTCTCTGCTCTCCTGCACCTGACTTCTACACCAGTAGATCACAACTCTCTGGTCTCCTGCACCTGACTTCAACTCCAGTAGATCACAACTCTCTGCTCTCCTGCACCTGACTTCTACACCAGTAGATCACAACTCTCTGCCCTCCTGCACCTGACTTCTACACCAGTAGATCACAACTCTCTGCTCTCCTGCACCTGACTTCTACACCAGTAGATCACAACTCTCTGCCCTCCTGCACCTGACTTCTACACCAGTAGATCACAACTCTCTGCTCTCCTGCACCTGACTTCTACACCAGAAGATCACAACTCTCTGCTCTCCTGCACCTGACTTCTACACCAGTAGATCACAAGTCTCTGCTCTCCTGCACCTGACTTCTACACCAGTAGATCACAACTCTCTGCTCTCCTGCACCTGACTTCTACACCAGTAGATCACAACTCTCTGCTCTCCTGCACCTGACTTCTACACCAGTAGATCACAACTCTCTGCTCTCCTGCACCTGACTTCTACACCAGTAGATCACAACTCTCTGCTCTCCTGCACCTGACTTCTACACCAGTAGATCACAACTCTCTGCTCTCCTGCACCTGACTTCTACACCAGTAGATCACAACTCTCTGCTCTCCTGCACCTGACTTCTACACCAGTAGATCACAACTCTCTGCTCTCCTGCACCTGACTTGCAGTTTATCTGGGGTTTATTCACTAGGAACCAAACGGAAGGAAACAGGATGAAACAGGGAGGAACTATCTGAATTTGTCCAATAGAAACTCATGAGAAACTCATTTTACTCATGAGTAACCCTCTAGTGATCGATAGGAGCATGTTTTACTCATGAGTAACCCTCTAGTGATCGATAGGAGCCTGTTTTACTCATGAATAACCCTCTAGTGATCGATAGGAGCCTGTTTTACTCATGAATAACCCTCTAGTGACCGATAGGAGCTTGTTTTACTCATGAATAACCCTCTAGTGATCGATAGGAGCCTGTTTTACTAATGAAAAACCTTCTAGTGATCGATAGGAGCCTGTTTTACTCATGAATAACCCTCTAGTGATCGATAGGAGCCTGTTTTACTCATGAATAACCCTCTAGTGATCGATAGGAGCCTGTTTTACTCATGAGTAACCCTCTAGTGATCGATAGGAGCCTGTTTTACTCATGAGTAACCCTCTAGTGATCGATAGGAGCCTGTTTTACTCATGAATAACCCTCTAGTGATCGATAGGAGCCTGTTTTACTCATGAATAACCCTCTAGTGACCGATAGGAGCTTGTTTTACTCATGAATAACCCTCTAGTGATCGATAGGAGCCTGTTTTACTCATGAAAAACCTTCTAGTGATCGATAGGAGCCTGTTTTACTCATGAATAACCCTCTAGTGATCGATAGGAGCCTGTTTTACTCATGAATAACCCTCTAGTGATCGATAGGAGCCTGTTTTACTCATGAATAACCCTCTAGTGATCGATAGGAGCCTGTTTTACTCATGAGTAACCCTCTAGTGATCGATAGGAGCCTGTTTTACTCATGAGTAACCCTCTAGTGATCGATAGGAGCATGTTTTACTCATGAGTAACCCTCTAGTGATCGATAGGAGCCTGTTTTACTCATGAATAACACTCTAGTGATCGACGCTTAACGTCATCCCATCTAGCTATATTAGGAGGTCGACGCTTAACGTCATCCCATCTAGCTATATTAGGGGGGTCGACGCTTAACGTCATCCCATCTAGCTATATTAGGGGGTCGACGCTTAACGTCATCCCATCTAGCTATATTAGGGGTTTGACGCTTAACGTCATCCCATCGAGCTATATTAGGGGTTCGACGCTTAACGTTATCCCATCTAGCTATATTAGGGGTCGACGCCTAACGTCACCCCATCTAGCTATATTAGTGGTCGACGCCTAACGTCAGCCCATCTAGCTTTTTTAGTGGTCGACGCTTAACGTCACCCCATCTAGCTATATTAGGAGGTTGACGCTTAACGTTATCCCATCTAGCTTTTTTAGTGGTCGACGCTTAACGTCACCCCATCTAGCTATATTAGGAGGTTGACGCTTAACGTTATCCCATCTAGCTATATTAGGGGGTTTGACGCTTAACGTTATCCCATCTAGCTATATTAGGGGTCGACGCCTAACGTCACCCCATCTAGCTATATTAGGAGGTTGACGCTTAACGTTATCCCATCTAGCTATATTAGGGGGTTCGACGCTTAACGTCATCCCATCTAGCTATATTAGGGGGTCGACGCTTAACGTCATCCCATCTAGCTATATTAGGGGGTTCGACGCTTAACGTTATCCCATCTAGCTATATTAGGGGGTCGACGCCTAACGTCATCTCATCTAGCTATATTAGGGGGTCGACGCTTAACGTCATCCCATCTAGCTATATTAGGGGGTCGACGCTTAACGTCATCCCATCTAGCTATATTAGGGGGTTCGACGCTTAACGTTATTCCATCTAGCTATATTAGGAGGTCGACGCTTAACGTCATCCCATCTAGCTATATTAGGGGGTTCGACGCTTAACGTTATCCCATCTAGCTATATTAGGGGTCGACGCTTAACGTCATCCCATCTAGCTATATTAGGGGGTTGACGCTTAACGTCATCCCATCTAGCTATATTAGGGGGTCGACGCTTAACGTCATCCCATCTAGCTATATTAGGGGGTTCGACGCTTAACGTTATCCCATCTAGCTATATTAGGGGGTCGACGCTTAACGTTATCCCATCTAGCTATATTAGGGGGTCGACGCCTAACGTCATCTCATCTAGCTATATTAGGGGGTTCGACGCTTAACGTCATCCCATCTAGCTATATTAGGGGTCGACGCTTAACGTCATCCCATCTAGCTATATTAGGGGGTTCGACGCTTAACGTCATCCCATCTAGCTATATTAGGGGGTTCGACGCTTAACGTCATCCCATCTAGCTATATTAGGGGGTTGACGCTTAACGTCATCCCATCTAGCTATATTAGGGGGTCGACGCTTAACGTCATCCCATCTAGCTATATTAGGGGGTTCGACGCTTAACGTTTTCCCATCTAGCTATATTAGGGGGGTCGACGCTTAACGTCATCCCATCTAGCTATATTAGGGGGGTCGACGCTTAACGTCATCCCATCTAGCTATATTAGGGGGTCGACGCTTAACGTCATCCCATCTAGCTATATTAGGGGGTTCGACGCTTAACGTTTTCCCATCTAGCTATATTAGGGGTCGACGCCTAACGTCACCCCATCTAGCTATATTAGTGGTCGACGCCTAACGTCAGCCCATCTAGCTTTTTTAGTGGTCGACGCTTAACGTCCACCCATCTAGCTTTATTAGGGGGTCGACGCCTAACGTCAGATAACACTGAATTTGTCCTTCCGTCAGGTTATTTACCCTGTTATACAGCGTCAGTTGCCCAGTTGGGGGCAAACTCGGGGAAGATTTGCTTTTTCCAACATTGCTTGTAATTCTCTCGGAGTGAGGATGGCGCTGAAAAGGATCCACAAGGTAACGGGCTCACTAGGTTGCTTTAGTGAAAACCAAAAAAAACGTTCGTTAGCTCGATTGTTGATGTACGTCGTTAGCTATCGCTAGTTAACGTTTTTAATGATGGCTAAAGTTAGCTATAGCTAGCTAACGCCCCGTTCCCATATCCAAATAGTATTTTGTCTTTCCATCTGTACCATCGGTTTGTTGACACTAGACTGGCTAACTCGTTAGGTAGTATGTAGCTACCTAGCTAGTACCATATGTATTACTAGTTATTTGGGTGTCAAACTACTGATTTCAGCACCTAAAGAATAGCCTGTAATTTATACATTATGATTTTTTTTTGTTGATACAATCTAGTTAAGGGGACGTCTAGCTAACGTTAAGGGGACGTCTAGCTAACGTTAAGGGGACGTCTAGCTAACGTTAAGGGGACGTCTAGCTAACGTTAGGGGGACGTCTAGCTATCGTTAGGGGGACGTCTAGCTAACATTAGGGGACGTCTAGCTAATGTTAAGGGACGTCTAGCTAACATTAGGGGAATTTCAGTCGTCGTTGTTGTTGTGCTGCCAGCTAGATGTTAGCTGAACGGTAGATAGCCATCACAACCAGACCTAGTTAACAGTTACCGGTAACGAAACGTTAGTAAAATGTACATGTAAGAGACGGGGTAACTAGCTAGGTGGATAAAACGTTAGCTAGGTGGGTCACTAACAATGTAACTGAATATAAATGTGTGTATCTAATTCTTGTACTCTTATCTGAACCTGCTCCTCTATAAGCCACTAGCCAGCGACACATCAGCCGTTTTGATGAGGTTGGGCCATTGATATCCCAATGGAGAGTCCCCTGGGGTGGGTTTGGGGGGGCACATGAATACAGGCATCACTGGTTATCACTCACTGTTACACATCAGCAGGTGTAGTTAACGGTTCATATTTGATTTAAAGTCATTTTAAAACAGTGTTAAAGGGGCTTAAATTAAGTCACATAAATACAACATAGGTAATGCCACACAAACTCCGTGGTCGGCGGTTGTTTGGACGTACTGCGTTGGAGGCGGCTTATGGTAGAGAAATGAACATTAAATTATCAGGTAACAGCTCTGGTGGACATTCCTGGAGCCAGCATTCCAGTTGTACGCTCCCTCAACTTGATTGGACTGTAGCATTGTGTGCATTTTATTTTCCCCCAGCTGCAAAGAGCTGCAGTTAGTTCCAGAATCGGTGGCAAGATGTTAGTCCCAAATATTCCCAAAACTAAATGCATTGTATTTAGGACTAAACCCTAATAAACCTGAACAAAATCTTGTTATTGAACAAATTGAGGTGACTAAACTGCTTGGAGTAACCCTGGATTGTAAGCTGTCATGGTCAAAAAACATATTGATACAACAGTAGCTAAGATGGGGAGAAGTCTGTCCATAATAATGTGCTGCTCTGCCTTAATAAATTCCTAGTCTGGCCATCAAACCATCACGGTCACCTAATAATCCCCAGTTTCCAATTGGCTCATTCACCCCCCCTCCTCTCCCCTGTAACTATTCCCCAGGTCGTTGCTGCAAATGAGAACGTGTTCTCAGTCAATTTACCTGGTAAAATAACGAATAAATAAAAAA
Organism: Oncorhynchus clarkii lewisi; assembly: GCF_045791955.1. Classification (NCBI taxonomy): domain Eukaryota; kingdom Metazoa; phylum Chordata; class Actinopteri; order Salmoniformes; family Salmonidae; genus Oncorhynchus; species Oncorhynchus clarkii. Next base: position 85,816 of record NW_027260984.1, read on the forward strand.
ATAACACTAGCAACAAGGCGGGTCCTACAGGCCCTAGTTTTGTCGCACCTAGGCTACTGTTCAGTCGTGTGGTCAGGTGCCACAAAGAGGGACTTAAGAAAATTACAATTGCCTCAGGACAGCACAGCTGGCCCTTAAAAGTACACAGAGAGCTAACATGAATAATATGCATGTCAATCTCTCCTGGCTCAAAGTAGAAGAGATTGACGTCATCACTACTTTTTTTTTTGTAAGAAGTGTTGACAAGCTGAATGCACAGAGCTGTCTGTTTTTAAAATGCTAGCATACAGCTCAAGACACCCATGCATACCCCACGAGACATGCTATCAGAGATCTCTTCACAGTCCCCAAGCTAGAACAGACTATGGGAGGCGCACAGTACTACATAGAGCCATGGTTGCATGGAATTCTATTCCACAGTACTACATAGAACCATGACTACATGGAATTATATTCCACAGTACTACATAGAGCCATGACTACATGGAATTCTATTCCACAGTACTACATAGAACCATGGCTACATGGAATTCTATTCCACAGTACTACATAGAGCCATGGTTACATGGAATTCTATTCCACAGTACTACATAGAGCCATGACTACATGGAATTCTATTCCACAGTACTACATAGAGCCATGGCTACATGGAATTCTATTCCACAGTACTACATAGAACCATGGCTACATGGAATTCTATTCCACAGTACTACATAGAACCATGGCTACATGGAATTCTATTCCACAGTACTACATAGAACCATGGCTACATGGAATTCTATTCCACAGTACTACATAGAACCATGGCTACATGGAATTCTATTCCACATCAAAATATATAAAAAACTGGTATAAATGCACCTTATGGAACAGCTGTGACTGTGAAGAGACCCACACACACAGGTACATACATACGCATACATTGTAGTATTGCTGTATGGTGGTATTATACATGTTGTATTGTAGATATGTAGTGGTGTAATAATGTCATCTGATCTACTGTGTTTGGACCCCAGGAAGAGTAGCTGCTGCCTTGGCAGGACCTAATGGGGATCCATAATAAACCCCAGGAAGAGTAGCTGCTGCCTTGGCAGGAACTACTGGGGATCCATAATAAACCCCAGGAAGAGTAGCTGCTGTCTTGGCAGGACCTAATGGGGATCCATAATAAACCCCAGGAAGAGTAGCTGCTGTCTTGGCAGGAACTAATGGGGATCCATAATAAACCACAGGAAGAGTAGCTGCTGCCTTGGCAGGAACTACTGGGGATCCATAATAAACCCCAGGAAGAGTAGCTGCTGTCTTGGCAGGAACTACTGGGGATCCATAATAAACCCCAGGAAGAGTAGCTGCTGTCTTGGCAGGAACTAATGGGGATCCATAATAAACCCCAGGAAGAGTAGCTGCTGTCTTGGCAGGAACTAATGGGAATCCATAATAAACCCCAGGAAGAGTAGCTGCTGTCTTGGCAGGAACTAATGGGGATCCATAATAAACCCCAGGAAGAGTAGCTGCTGTCTTGGCAGGAACTAATGGGGATCCATAATAAACCACAGGAAGAGTAGCTGCTGTCTTGACAGGAACTAATGGGGATCCATAATAAACCCCAGGAAGAGTAGCTGCTGTCTTGGCAGGAACTAATGGGGATCCATAATAAACCCCAGGAAGAGTAGCTGCTGCCTTGGCAGGAACTAATGGGGATCCATAATAAACCCCAGGAAGAGTAGCTGCTGCCTTGGCAGGAACTTACGGGGATAAGTTCCTGCCAATAAAGTTAGTGCTAATAAATGCAAATTGTCATGCTGAGACAGGAAACGGCCTTCACCAAACTGTTCCCACAATGCTGTAGCGTTAAGATGTCCCTTCATTGTAACTAAAGTGTCAAGCCCGCATCTGCCAAACTCAGATTCATCCTTTCGACTGCCAGGTGGTGAAGTGTGATTCATCACTCGAGAGAACACGTTTCCACTGCTCCAGAGTCCAATGGCAGCAAGCTTTTACAACCCTTCAACAGTGTAGGTACAGCAATAGGTTGTCTTGGATGGCCATGACTAGACTGCAGTGTAGGTACAGCAATAGGTTGTCTTGGATGGCCATGACTAGACTGCAGTGTAGGTACAGCAATAGGTTGTCTTGGATGGCCATGACTAGACTGCAGTGTAGGTACAGCAATAGGTTGTCTTGGATGGCCATGACTAGACTGCAGTGTAGGTACAGCAATAGTTGTCTAGGATGGCCATGACTAAGCTGCAGTGTAGGTACAGCAATAGTTGTCTAGGATGGCCATGACTACAGTATGTAAACATTATTAATAGGGGCAGCAGGTAACCTAGTGGTTAGAGCTTTGGGCCAGTAACCGAAAGGTTGGTGGATCGAATCTCCGAGCTGACAAGGTAAAAATCTGTCTTTCTGCCCCTGAACAAGGCAGTTTAACCCACTGTTCCCCGGTAGGCCGTCATTTTAAATACGAATTTGTTCTTAACTGACTTGCCTAGTTAAATGAAGGTTAAATTTTTTTTTTTATTAACAGAGCTGTCCCCAACTAAAACATTTTGGTAGACCAATGACCAAATGTTCTTTAGAACAATTGATTGGTCATAATTTTCTATCATGTATTTTTCCATATTTACACGTATCCTATGTGTTTTAATCCAATCAACTATATGCACTGAGGTTGTCTGATGCTTTAAGCACACTGTTTGATTAAATAATTAAGACACACAAATGACTAGAGGGAGTCTGACCCGCAATTGATTTGATTGGGCCTGTGGGTCTGGCTCAGACTTGCTGCACCATGTTAAAAAGGACTGCTAGTGACCAGCACCCATTGTCTCCGTCTCTCCTCCCTGCTGCAGCAACCACCACATCCAGCACTTGGATGTTATCGCGCTGGCCGTGTTGCTGAAGCTGCAACACAACTTTTCAGTCAGAAATGGCTCTAATTATCATCCTGAAATCCCTCATTTGTTAAGGAAAAACATTCCGTCAACCCTGACTCTCTTCACGTGTAACGTATGCGTCACATGCCCGTGATCAATAGGGCCTGACCTATAGCCTATCATAATCGTATCAATACATTTGTTATAACAAACTCTGAACATCGTAACATTTTGTTACCTTACAGATTGGTTAAATTGTTTGCGACATGTTGTGGTCGGTGCTCACGGAATCAGTAGGCTATTAAACAAACACTCAAAACAGAAGCAGGTTCTGTCATCTTTCATACAGAGCTTTCAGAAAGCAGTCAGACCCCTTTGGGTTTTTCCCCATTTTGTTACCTTACATTCTTATTCTAAAATGGATTGTGTCAAGGCACAGCTCTGTTGAAGGCAGAGTCAGACAAATGGATTGTGTCAAGGCACAGCTCTGTTGAAGGCAGAGTCTGACAAATGGATTCTGACAAATTGTCAGACGGTTCTGTCTGCTACCGCACGGCAAGTGGTACCGCAACGCCAAGTCGAGGTCCTGCTGCTACTCGCTGTTTATTATCTATGCATGGTCACTTTATCCCTACCGACATGTACATATTGGCTCAACTAATAGTCTCCACATTGACTCTGTACCGGTACCCCCTGTATATAGCCTCCACATTGACTCTGTACCGGTACCCCCTGTATATAGCCTCCACATTGACTCTGTACCGGTACCCCCTGTATATAGCCTCCATATTGACTCTGTACTGTAATAACCTGTATATAGCCTCCACATTGACTCTGTACCGGTACCCCCTGTATATAGCCTCCACATTGACTCTGTACTGTAATAACCTGTATATAGCCTCCACATTGACTCTGTACCGGTACCCCCTGTATATAGCCTCCACATTGACTCTGTACCGGTACCCCCCTGTATATAGTCTCCACATTGACCCTGTACCGGTACCCCCTGTATATAGCCTCCACATTGACTCTGTACCAGTAGCCCCTGTATATAGCCTCCACATTGACTCTGTACCGGTACCCCCTGTATATAGCATCCACATTGACTCTGTACCGGTACCCCCTGTATATAGCCTCCACATTGACCCTGTACCGGTACCCCCTGTATATAGCCTCCATATTGACTCTGTACTGTAATAACCTGTATATAGCCTCCACATTGACTCTGTACCGGTACCCCCCTGTATATAGTCTCCACATTGACCCTGTACCGGTACCCCCTGTATATAGCCTCCACATTGACTCTGTACCAGTAGCCCCTGTATATAGCCTCCACATTGACTCTGTACCGGTACCCCCTGTATATAGTCTCCACATTGACTCTGTACCGGTACCCCCTGTATATAGTCTCCACATTGACTCTGTACCGGTATCCCCTGTATATAGCCTCCACATTGACTCTGTACTGGTACCCCCTGTATATAGCCTCCACATTGACTCTGTACCGTAACACCATGTATATAGCCTCCACATTGACTCTGTACCGTAACACCATGTATATAGCCTCCACATTGACTCAGTACCGGTACCCCCTGTATATAGGTTTCACATTGACTCTGTACCGGTACCCCCTGTATATAGCCTCCACATTGACTCTGTACTGGTACCCCCTGTATATAGCCTCCACATTGACTCTGTACCGTAACATCCTGTATATAGCCTCCACATTGACTCTGTACCGGTACCCCCTGTATATAGCCTCCACATTGACTCTGTACCAGTACCTCCTGTATATAGGTTTCACATTGACTCTGTACCGGTACCCCCTGTATATAGCCTCCACATTGACCCTGTACCGGTACCCCCTGTATATAGCCTCCATATTGACTCTGTACTGTAATAACCTGTATATAGCCTCCACATTGACTCTGTACCGGTACCCCCCTGTATATAGTCTCCACATTGACCCTGTACCGGTACCCCCTGTATATAGCCTCCACATTGACTCTGTACCAGTAGCCCCTGTATATAGCCTCCACATTGACTCTGTACCGGTACCCCCTGTATATAGTCTCCACATTGACTCTGTACCGGTACCCCCTGTATATAGTCTCCACATTGACTCTGTACCGGTATCCCCTGTATATAGCCTCCACATTGACTCTGTACTGGTACCCCCTGTATATAGCCTCCACATTGACTCTGTACCGTAACACCATGTATATAGCCTCCACATTGACTCTGTACCGTAACACCATGTATATAGCCTCCACATTGACTCAGTACCGGTACCCCCTGTATATAGGTTTCACATTGACTCTGTACCGGTACCCCCTGTATATAGCCTCCACATTGACTCTGTACTGGTACCCCCTGTATATAGCCTCCACATTGACTCTGTACCGTAACACCATGTATATAGCCTCCACATTGACTCAGTACCGGTACCCCCTGTATATAGCCTCCACATTGACTCTGTACCGTAACATCCTGTATATAGCCTCCACATTGACTCTGTACCGGTACCCCCTGTATATAGCCTCCACATTGACTCTGTACCAGTACCTCCTGTATATAGCCTCCACATTGACTCTGTACCGGTACACCCTGTATATAGCCTCCACATTGACTCTGTACCGGTACACCCTGTATATAGCCTCCACATTGACTCTGTACTGGTACCCCCTGTATATAGCCTCTACATTGACTCTGTACCGGTACCCCCTGTATATAGCCTCCACATTGACTCCGTACCGGTACCCCCTGTATATAGCCTCCACATTGACTCTGTACCAGTATCCCCTGTATATAGACTCCACATTGACTCTGTACCGTAACACCCTGTATATAGCCTCCACATTGACTCTGTACCGGTACCCCCTGTATATAGCCTCCACATTGACTCTGTACCAGTACCCCCTGTATATAGCCTCCACATTGACTCTGTACCGGTACTCCCTGTATATAGCCTCCACATTGACTCTGTACCGGTACCCCCTGTATATAAACATTGCACCATCTCTACAGTGAAGCGTGGTGGCAGCATCATGCTGTGGGGATGTTTTTCAGTGGTAGGGACTGGGAGACTAGTCAGGATTGAGGGAAAGATGAACGGAGAAAAGTACAGATCTCCTTGATGAAAACCTGGTCAGGACCTCAGACTGGGATGAAGGTTCATCTTCCAACAGGACAATGACCCTAAGAACACAGCCAAGACAATGCAGGAGTGACTTTGGTACAAGTCTCTGAATGTCCTTGTGTGGCCCAGCCAGAGCCCGGACTTGAAGCCAATCTACTGTCTCTTGATAGACCTGAAAATAGCTGTGCAGCAACGCTCCCCATCCAACCTGACAGATCTTGAGAGGATCTGCAGAGAAGAATGGAAGAAACTCCCCAAATACAGGTGTGCCAAACTTGTAGCGTCATACCCAAGAAGACTCGAGGCTGTAATCGCTTTTTTTTAAATTGCGCGTGTTTGTAAAACCCTGTTTCTGGCTGTAACGTAACAAAATGTGGTCTGAATACTTTCCAAATGCATTGTATATATGGATGATTTCTAAAGCCAGGCACATTTAACAGTTAGGCTGTTGATTCTAGACTTCATTCATTTGGTGTCCTCTCTCCTCAGTTTTCTTAGACAGTTAAAAGTCGTGTTTTCTCATCTCCTAACTCCGCTGCTTCCTCCATCACATTGTTGTCAACAGTCAAAATGGTGGTTGGCTTTGCACTGCTCTACTGTTGACCAGGACCCATAGGGTAGTGCTCTACTGTTGACCAGGACCCATAGGGTAGTGCTCTACTGTTGACCAGGACCCATAGGGTAGTGCTCTACTGTTGACCAGGACCCATAGGGTAGTGTACTACTGTTGACCAGGGCCCATAGGGTAGTGCTCTACTGTTGACCAGGACCCATAGGTAGGACCCATAGGGTAGTGGACTACTGTTGACCAGGGCCCATAGGGTAGTGTACTACTGTTGACCAGGGCCCATAGGGTAGTGGTCTACTGTTGACCAGGACCCATAGGGTAGTGAACTACTGTTGACCAGGACCCATAGGGTAGTGTACTACTGTTGACCAGGACCCATAGGGTAGTGCTCTACTGTTGACCAGGACCCATAGGGTAGTGAACTACTGTTGACCAGGACCCATAGGGTAGTGTACTACTGTTGACCAGGGCCCATAGGGTAGTGTACTACTGTTGACCAGGGCCCATAGGGTAGTGTACTACATTGACCAGGGCCCATAGGGTAGTGCTCTACTGTTGACCAGGGCCCATAGGGTAGTGTACTACTGTTGACCAGGACCCATAGGGTAGTGTACTACTGTTGACCAGGACCCATAGGGTAGTGTACTACTGTTGACCAGGACCCATAGGGTAGTGTACTACTGTTGACCAGGACCCATAGGGTAGTGTACTACTGTTGACCAGGACCCATAGGGTAGTGTACTACTGTTGACCAGGACCCATAGGGTAGTGGACTACTGTTGACCAGGACCCATAGGGTAGTGTACTACTGTTGACCAGGACCCATAGGGTAGTGCTCTACTGTTGACCAGGGCCCATAGGGTAGTGTACTACTGTTGACCAGGACCCATAGGGTAGTGTACTACTGTTGACCAGGAACCATAGGGTAGTGTACTACTGTTGACCAGGACCCATAGGGTAGTGTACTACATTGACCAGGGCCCATAGGGTAGTGTACTACTGTAGACCAGGGTCTATAGGGTAGTGTACTACTGTTGACCAGGACCCATAGGGTAGTGGACTACTGTTGACCAGGACCCATAGGGTAGTGTACTACTGTTGACCAGGACCCATAGGGTAGTGAACTACTGTTGACCAGGGCCCATGGGGTAGTGTACTACTGTTGACCAGGGCCCATAGGGTAGTGTACTACTGTTGACCAGGACCCATAGGGTAGTGTACTACATTGACCAGGGCCCATAGGGTAGTGTACTACTGTTGACCAGGGCCCATAGGGTAGTGTACTACTGTTGACCAGGACCCATAGGGTAGTGAACTACTGTTGACCAGGACCCATAGGGTAGTGCTCTACTGTAGACCAGGGTCTATAGGGTAGTGTACTACTGTTGACCAGGGCCCATAGGGTAGTGTACTACTGTTGACCAGGACCCATAGGGTAGTGTACTACTGTTGACCAGGGCCCATAGGGTAGTGTACTACTGTTGACCAGGACCCATAGGGTAGTGTACTACTGTTGACCAGGACCCATAGGGTAGTGTACTACTGTTGACCAGGACCCATAGGGTAGTGTACTACTGTTGACCAGGACCCATAGGGTAGTGGACTACTGTTGACCAGGACCCATAGGGTAGTGTACTACTGTTGACCAGGACCCATAGGGTAGTGCTCTACTGTTGACCAGGGCCCATAGGGTAGTGTACTACTGTTGACCAGGACCCATAGGGTAGTGTACTACTGTTGACCAGGACCCATAGGGTAGTGTACTACTGTTGACCAGGACCCATAGGGTAGTGTACTACATTGACCAGGGCCCATAGGGTAGTGTACTACTGTTGACCAGGGCCCATAGGGTAGTGTACTACTGTTGACCAGGACCCATAGGGTAGTGCTCTACTGTTGACCAGGGCCCATAGGGTAGTGTACTACTGTTGACCAGGACCCATAGGGTAGTGTACTACTGTTGACCAGGACCCATAGGGTAGGGGACTACTGTTGACCAGGACCCATAGGGTAGTGTACTACTGTTGACCAGGGCCCATAGGGTAGTGTACTACTGTTGACCAGGACCCATAGGGTAGTGTACTACTGTTGACCAGGACCCATAGGGTAGTGCTCTACTGTTGACCAGGGCCCATAGGGTAGTGTACTACTGTTGACCAGGACCCATAGGGTAGTGTACTACTGTTGACCAGGACCCATAGGGTAGTGCTCTACTGTTGACCAGGACCCATAGGGTAGTGTACTACTGTTGACCAGGACCCATAGGGTAGTGTACTACTGTTGACCAGGACCCATAGGGTAGTGCTCTACTGTTGACCAGGACCCATAGGGTAGTGGACTACTGTTGACCAGGACCCATAGGGTAGTGTACTACGGTTGACCAGGACCCATAGGGTAGTGGACTACTGTTGACCAGGACCCATAGGGTAGTGAACTACTGTTGACCAGGACCCATAGGGTAGTGCTCTACTGTTGACCAGGACCCATAGGGTAGTGCTCTACTGTTGACCAGGACCCATAGGGTAGTGTACTACTGTTGACCAGGACCCATAGGGTAGTGCTCTACTGTTGACCAGGACCCATAGGGTAGTGGACTACTGTTGACCAGGACCCATAGGGTAGTGCTCTACTGTTGACCAGGACCCATAGGGTAGTGTACTACTGTTGACCAGGACCCATAGGGTAGTGTACTACGGTTGACCAGGACCCATAGGGTAGTGGACTACTGTTGACCAGGACCCATAGGGTAGTGTACTACTGTTGACCAGGACCCATAGGGTAGTGGACTACTGTTGACCAGGACCCATAGGGTAGTGTACTACTGTTGACCAGGACCCATAGGGTAGTGTACTACTGTTGACCAGGACCCATAGTGTAGTGTACTACTGTTGACCAGGACCCATAGGGTAGTGTACTACTGTTGACCAGGACCCATAGGGTAGTGTACTACTGTTGACCAGGACCCATAGGGTAGTGAACTACTGTTGACCAGGACCCATAGGGTAGTGTACTACTGTTGACCAGGACCCATAGGGTAGTGTACTACTGTTGACCAGGACCCATAGGGTAGTGTACTACTGTTGACCAGGGCCCATGGGGTAGTGTACTACTGTTGACCAGGGCCCATAGGGTAGTGTACTACTGTTGACCAGGACCCATAGGGTAGTGTACTACTGTTGACCAGGGCCCATAGGGTAGTGTACTACTGTTGACCAGGACCCATAGGGTAGTGAACTACTGTTGACCAGGACCCATAGGGTAGTGCTCTACTGTTGACCAGGGCCCATAGGGTAGTGTACTACTGTTGACCAGGACCCATAGGGTAGTGTACTACTGTTGACCAGGGTCTATAGGTCTGTTTTCTGTAAATGTGAACAGCACAACAACTTTCCGTCATGGTAGAGGTCATGGTAGAGGTCATGGTATGCTTTACCTCATTGTATAGGTGGTGTTGAATGACCGTCTGACTGGTTCTTGGAGAAATGGCATCTTCCTTTCACAAGTACACCCAGTTGGGTTGTATTCACTACTAGTATGCACCAAATGGAAGAAAACAAACAGCAACGGGAGGAGGGACTACCTGAACTTTCAAATACAAAACACTTGTTTTCCTTTTGCCAAACGTTTTGCTACTGAGTATGTAGTAGGTGTAGGTTACTTTGGGCTGATAGCCTGTCACTGGGATTATAGCCTGTCACTGGGATTATAGCCTGTCACTGGGTTTATAGCCTGTCACTGGGATTATAGCCTGTCACTGGGTTTATAGCCTGTCACTGGGATTATAGCCTGTCACAGGGCTGATAGCCTGTCACTGGGCTGATAGCCTGTCACTGGGATTATAGCCTGTCACTGGGCTGATAGCCTGTCACTGGGCTGATAGCCTGTCACTGGGATTATAGGCTGTCATTCATTCTTCTTTGTTCTCAGACTGGAGCTCACCGTGTTGCTTTAATCATTCAAAATGTCTGCCTCTGGTTTAGAGCTAAGTGTTCCTGGTCTCTCTTGTTGCTTGGTTTAGAGCTCAGTGTTCCTGGTCTCTCTTGTTGCTTGGTTTAGAGCTAAGTGTTCCTGGTCTCTCTTGTTGCTTGGTTTAGAGCTAAGTGTTCCTGGTCTCTCTTGTTGCTTGGTTTACAGCTAAGTGTTCCTGGTCTCTCTTGTTGCTTGGTTTACAGCTAAGTGTTCCTGGTCTCTCTTGTTGATTGGTTTAGAGCTAAGTGTTCCTGGTCTCTCTTGTTGATTGGTTTAGAGCTAAGTGTTCCTGGTCTCTCTTGTTGCTTGGTTTAGAGCTAAGTGTTCCTGGTCTCTCTTGTTGATTGGTTTAGAGCTAAGTGTTCCCGGTCTCTCTTGTTGATTGGTTTCGAGCTAAGTGTTCCCGGTCTCTCTTGTTCCATTGCAGGAGCTGAATGATCTGGCTCGTGACCCTCCAGCGCAGTGCTCAGCAGGACCAGTGGGAGATGACAGTAGGTGTCTTAGACTTTATAATTTTATGGAACTGTTGAAGGCAGTTATTCTTCATCTTGGTCCTGGAGAACCAAAGGGCTGAATATTTTAGTTTTTTGCCCAAAAGCACTAATACACCTGATCAAAGGTGCGTTAAGAGACACTGGTTAAAGATTTACAATGACCCTGAATGTGTACTAACTCTCCTTCTCCCCCTCTCCTTCCGCCAGTGTTTCACTGGCAAGCCACGATCATGGGACCTGTGAGTACCAGTCACGTATCCCACTAGAACGGGAGAACTCTAAAGTCTTGAATGTCTGTTTTGACGAAGGTATAACATTTTCCTGGACGTACAGGTGGTTGGATCAGTCGTCATGACAGACGCTCTTTCTCTCCTTTCAGAATGACAGTCCATATCAGGGGGGCGTTTTCTTCCTCACCATTCATTTCCCCACAGACTATCCTTTCAAACCCCCTAAGGTAAGGGTCCATGTCCCTTCACATAGGTTTGGAAAGGGGCTCGTTCCTAAGTCCCTGTCAGTGGTTACACTTAGGGACATTTTTATTGTTCTGGACTGCAGCCTCGTGATGCTGCATGTAGTTAATGTTGTGTGGTAGGAGGGGGTGATTTACTAGTTAATGTGTGGTAGGAGGTGTGATTTACTAGTTAATGTGTGGTAGGAGGGGTGATTTACTAGTTAATGTGTGGTAGGAGGGGTGATTTACTAGTTAATGTGTGGTAGGAGGGGTGATTTACTAGTTAATGTGTGGTAGGAGGGGTGATTTACTAGTTAATATGTGATAGGAGGGGTGATTTACTAGTTAATATGTGGTAGGAGGGGTGATTTACTAGTTAATGTTGTGTGGTAGGAGGGGTGATTTACTAGTTAATGTGTGGTAGGAGGGGTGATTTACTAGTTAATGTTGTGTGATAGGAGGGGTGATTTACTAGTTAATGTTGTGTGGTAGGAGGGGTGATTTACTAGTTCATGTGTGGTAGGAGGGGTGATTTACTAGTTAATGTGTGGTAGGAGGGGTGATTTACTAGTTAATGTGTGGTAGGAGGGGTGATTTACTAGTTAATATGTGATAGGAGGGGTGATTTACTAGTTAATATGTGGTAGGAGGGGTGATTTACTAGTTAATGTTGTGTGGTAGGAGGGGTGATTTACTAGTTAATGTGTGGTAGGAGGGGTGATTTACTAGTTAATGTTGTGTGATAGGAGGGGTGATTTACTAGTTAATGTTGTGTGGTAGGAGGGGTGATTTACTAGTTAATGTGTGGTAGGAAGGGGTGATTTACTAGTTAATGTTGTGTGGTAGGAGGGGTGATTTACTAGTTAATGTGTGGTAGGAGGGGTGATTTACTAGTTAATGTGTGGTAGGAAGGGGTGATTTACTAGTTAATGTTGTGTGGTAGGAGGGGTGATTTACTAGTTAATGTGTGGTAGGAGGGGTGATTTACTAGTTAATGTTGTGTGGTAGGAGGGGTGATTTACTAGTTAATATGTGATAGGAGGGGTGATTTACTAGTTAATGTGTGGTAGGAAGGGGTGATTTACTAGTTAATGTGTGATAGGAGGGGTGATTTACTAGTTAATGTGTGGTAGGATGGGTGATTTACTAGTTAATGTGTGGTAGGAAGGGGTGATTTACTAGTTAATGTGTGGTAGGAGGGGTGATTTACTAGTTAATGTGTGGTAGGAAGGGGTGATTTACTAGTTAATGTGTGGTAGGAGGGGGTGATTTACTAGTTAATGTGTGGTAGGAGGGGTGATTTACTAGTTAATGTGTGGTAGGAGGGGTGATTTACTAGTTAATGTGTGGTAGGAAGGGGTGATTTACTAGTTAATGTGTGGTAGGAAGGGGTGATTTACTAGTTAATGTGTGGTAGGAGGGGTGATTTACTAGTTAATGTTGTGTGGTAGGAGGGGTGATTTACTAGTTAATGTGTGGTAGGAGGGGTGATTTACTAGTTAATGTGTGGTAGGAAGGGGTGATTTACTAGTTAATGTTGTGTGGTAGGAGGGGTGATTTACTAGTTAATTTTGTGTGGTAGGAGGGGTGATTTACTAGTTAATGTGTGGTAGGAAGGGGTGATTTACTAGTTAATGTTGTGTGGTAGGAGGGGTGATTTACTAGTTAATGTTGTGTGGTAGGAGGGGTGATTTACTAGTTAATGTTGTGTGGTAGGAGGGGTGATTTACTAGTTAATGTGTGGTAGGAGGGGTGATTTACTAGTTAATGTTGTGTGGTAGGAGGGGTGATTTACTAGTTAATATGTGGTAGGAAGGGGTGATTTACTAGTTAATGTTGTGTGGTAGGAGGGGTGATTTACTAGTTAATATGTGATAGGAGGGGTGATTTACTAGTTAATATGTGATAGGAGGGGTGATTTACTAGTTAATGTGTGGTAGGAAGGGGTGATTTACTAGTTAATGTGTGGTAGGAGGGGTGATTTACTAGTTAATGTGTGGTAGGAGGGGTGATTTACTAGTTAATGTGTGGTAGGAAGGGGTGATTTACTAGTTAATATGTGATAGGAGGGGTGATTTACTAGTTAATATGTGATAGGAGGGGTGATTTACTAGTTAATATGTGATAGGAGGGGTGATTTACTAGTTAATGTGTGGTAGGAAGGGGTGATTTACTAGTTAATGTGTGGTAGGAGGGGTGATTTACTAGTTAATGTGTGGTAGGAGGGGTGATTTACTAGTTAATGTGTGGTAGGAAGGGGTGATTTACTAGTTAATATGTGATAGGAGGGGTGATTTACTAGTTAATATGTGATAGGAGGGGTGATTTACTAGTTAATATGTGATAGGAGGGGTGATTTACTAGTTAATGTTTGGTAGGAGGGGTGATTTACTAGTTAATGTGTGGTAGGAGGGGTGATTTACTAGTTAATGTGTGGTAGGAGGGGTGATTTACTAGTTAATATGTGATAGGAGGGGTGATTTACTAGTTAATGTGTGGTAGGAGGGGTGATTTACTAGTTAATGTGTGGTAGGAGGGGTGATTTACTAGTTAATGTGTGGTAGGAGGGGTGATTTACTAGTTAATGTGTGGTAGGAGGGGTGATTTACTAGTTAATGTTGTGTGGTAGGAGGGGTGATTTACTAGTTAATATGTGATAGGAGGGGTGATTTACTAGTTAATGTGATAGGAGGGGTGATTTACTAGTTAATGTGTGGTAGGAAGGGGTGATTTACTAGTTAATGTGTGGTAGGAGGGGTGATTTACTAGTTAATGTGTGGTAGGAAGGGGTGATTTACTAGTTAATATGTGATAGGAGGGGTGATTTACTAGTTAATATGTGATAGGAGGGGTGATTTACTAGTTAATGTGTGTTAGGAGGGGTGATTTACTAGTTAATGTGTGGTAGGAGGGGTGATTTACTAGTTAATGTGTGGTAGGAGGGGTGATTTACTAGTTAATATGTGATAGGAGGGGGTGATTTACTAGTTAATGTGTGGTAGGAGGGGTGATTTACTAGTTAATGTTGTGTGGTAGGAGGGGTGATTTACTAGTTAATGTTGTGTGGTAGGAGGGGTGATTTACTAGTTAATATGTGGTAGGAGGGGTGATTTACTAGTTAATGTGTGGTAGGAGGGGTGATTTACTAGTAAATGTGTGATAGGAGGGGTGATTTACTAGTTAATGTGTGGTAGGAGGGGTGATTTACTAGTTAATATGTGGTAGGAGGGGTGATTTACTAGTTAATGTGTGGTAGGAGGGGTGATTTACTAGTTAATGTGTGGTAGGAAGGGGTGATTTACTAGTTAATGTTGTGTGGTAGGAGGGGTGATTTACTAGTTAATGTGTGGTAGGAGGGGTGATTTACTAGTTAATATGTGATAGGAGGGGTGATTTACTAGTTAATGTTGTGTGGTAGGAGGGGTGATTTACTAGTTAATATGTGATAGGAGGGGTGATTTACTAGTTAATATGTGGTAGGAGGGGTGATTTACTAGTTAATGTGTGGTAGGAGGGGGTGATTTACTAGTTAATGTTGTGTGGTAGGAGGGGTGATTTACTAGTTAATGTTGTGTGGTAGGAGGGGTGATTTACTAGTTAATGTTGTGTGGTAGGAGGGGTGATTTACTAGTTAATGTTGTGTGGTAGGAGGGGTGATTTACTAGTTAATGTTGTGTGGTAGGAGGGGTGATTTACTAGTTCATGTGTGGTAGGAGTGGTGATTTACTAGTTAATGTGTGGTAGGAGGGGTGATTTACTAGTTAATATGTGGTAGGAGGGGTGATTTACTAGTTATTGTGTGGTAGGAGGGGTGATTTACTAGTTAATGTGTGGTAGGAGGGGTGATTTACTAGTCAATGTGTGGTAGGAGGGGGTGATTTACTAGTTAATGTGTGGTAGGAGGGGGTGATTTACTAGTTAATGTGTGGTAGGAGGGGGTGATTTACTAGTTAATGTGTGGTAGGAGGGGGTGATTTACTAGTTAATGCGTGGTAGGAGGGGGTGATTTACTAGTTAATGTGTGGTAGGAGGGGTGATTTACTAGTTAATGTGTGGTAGGAGGGGTGATTTACTAGTTAATGTGTGGTAGGAGGGGTGATTTACTAGTTAATGTGTGGTAGGAGGGGGTGATTTACTAGTTAATGTGTGGTAGGAGGGGTGATTTACTAGTTAATGTGTGGTAGGAAGGGGTGATTTACTAGTTAATGTGTGGTAGGAGGGGTGATTTACTAGTTAATGTGTGGTAGGAGGGGGTGATTTACTAGTTAATGTGTGGTAGGAGGGGGTGATTTACTAGTTAATGCGTGGTAGGAGGGGGTGATTTGCTAGTTAATGTGTGGTAGGAGGGGTGATTTACTAGTTAATGTGTGGTAGGAGGGGTGATTTACTAGTTAATGTGTGATAGGAGGGGTGATTTACTAGTTAATATGTGGTAGGAGGGGTGATTTACTAGTTAATGTGTGGTAGGAGGGGGTGATTTACTAGTTAATGTTGTGTGGTAGGAGGGGTGATTTACTAGTTAATGTTGTGTGGTAGGAGGGGTGATTTACTAGTTCATGTGTGGTAGGAGTGGTGATTTACTAGTTAATGTGTGGTAGGAGGGGTGATTTACTAGTTAATATGTGGTAGGAGGGGTGATTTACTAGTTAATGTGTGGTAGGAGGGGTGATTTACTAGTTAATGTGTGGTAGGAGGGGTGATTTACTAGTTAATGTGTGGTAGGAGGGGGTGATTTACTAGTTAATGTGTGGTAGGAGGGGGTGATTTACTAGTTAATGTGTGGTAGGAGGGGGTGATTTACTAGTTAATGTGTGGTAGGAGGGGGTGATTTACTAGTTAATGCGTGGTAGGAGGGGGTGATTTACTAGTTAATGTGTGGTAGGAGGGGTGATTTACTAGTTAATGTGTGGTAGGAGGGGTGATTTACTAGTTAATGTGTGGTAGGAGGGGTGATTTACTAGTTAATGTGTGGTAGGAGGGGGTGATTTACTAGTTAATATGTGATAGGAGGGGTGATTTACTAGTTAATGTGATAGGAGGGGTGATTTACTAGTTAATGTGTGGTAGGAAGGGGTGATTTACTAGTTAATGTGTGGTAGGAGGGGTGATTTACTAGTTAATGTGTGGTAGGAAGGGGTGATTTACTAGTTAATATGTGATAGGAGGGGTGATTTACTAGTTAATATGTGATAGGAGGGGTGATTTACTAGTTAATGTGTGTTAGGAGGGGTGATTTACTAGTTAATGTGTGGTAGGAGGGGTGATTTACTAGTTAATGTGTGGTAGGAGGGGTGATTTACTAGTTAATATGTGATAGGAGGGGGTGATTTACTAGTTAATGTGTGGTAGGAGGGGTGATTTACTAGTTAATGTTGTGTGGTAGGAGGGGTGATTTACTAGTTAATGTTGTGTGGTAGGAGGGGTGATTTACTAGTTAATATGTGGTAGGAGGGGTGATTTACTAGTTAATGTGTGGTAGGAGGGGTGATTTACTAGTAAATGTGTGATAGGAGGGGTGATTTACTAGTTAATGTGTGGTAGGAGGGGTGATTTACTAGTTAATATGTGGTAGGAGGGGTGATTTACTAGTTAATGTGTGGTAGGAGGGGTGATTTACTAGTTAATGTGTGGTAGGAAGGGGTGATTTACTAGTTAATGTTGTGTGGTAGGAGGGGTGATTTACTAGTTAATGTGTGGTAGGAGGGGTGATTTACTAGTTAATATGTGATAGGAGGGGTGATTTACTAGTTAATGTTGTGTGGTAGGAGGGGTGATTTACTAGTTAATATGTGATAGGAGGGGTGATTTACTAGTTAATATGTGGTAGGAGGGGTGATTTACTAGTTAATGTGTGGTAGGAGGGGGTGATTTACTAGTTAATGTTGTGTGGTAGGAGGGGTGATTTACTAGTTAATGTTGTGTGGTAGGAGGGGTGATTTACTAGTTAATGTTGTGTGGTAGGAGGGGTGATTTACTAGTTAATGTTGTGTGGTAGGAGGGGTGATTTACTAGTTAATGTTGTGTGGTAGGAGGGGTGATTTACTAGTTCATGTGTGGTAGGAGTGGTGATTTACTAGTTAATGTGTGGTAGGAGGGGTGATTTACTAGTTAATATGTGGTAGGAGGGGTGATTTACTAGTTAATGTGTGGTAGGAGGGGGTGATTTACTAGTTAATGTGTGGTAGGAGGGGGTGATTTACTAGTTAATGTGTGGTAGGAGGGGGTGATTTACTAGTTAATGCGTGGTAGGAGGGGGTGATTTACTAGTTAATGTGTGGTAGGAGGGGTGATTTACTAGTTAATGTGTGGTAGGAGGGGTGATTTACTAGTTAATGTGTTGTAGGAGGGGTGATTTACTAGTTAATGTGTGGTAGGAGGGGGTGATTTACTAGTTAATGTGTGGTAGGAGGGGTGATTTACTAGTTAATGTGTGGTAGGAGGGGGTGATTTACTAGTTAATGTTGTGTGGTAGGAGGGGTGATTTACTAGTTCATGTGTGGTAGGAGTGGTGATTTACTAGTTAATGTGTGGTAGGAGGGGTGATTTACTAGTTAATATGTGGTAGGAGGGGTGATTTACTAGTTAATGTGTGGTAGGAGGGGTGATTTACTAGTTAATGTGTGGTAGGAGGGGTGATTTACTAGTTAATGTGTGGTAGGAGGGGGTGATTTACTAGTTAATGTGTGGTAGGAGGGGGTGATTTACTAGTTAATGTGTGGTAGGAGGGGGTGATTTACTAGTTAATGTGTGGTAGGAGGGGGTGATTTACTAGTTAATGCGTGGTAGGAGGGGGTGATTTACTAGTTAATGTGTGGTAGGAGGGGTGATTTACTAGTTAATGTGTGGTAGGAGGGGTGATTTACTAGTTAATGTGTGGTAGGAGGGGTGATTTACTAGTTAATGTGTGGTAGGAGGGGGTGATTTACTAGTTAATGTGTGGTAGGAGGGGTGATTTACTAGTTAATGTGTGGTAGGAAGGGGTGATTTACTAGTTAATGTGTGGTAGGAGGGGTGATTTACTAGTTAATGTGTGGTAGGAGGGGGTGATTTACTAGTTAATGTGTGGTAGGAGGGGGTGATTTACTAGTTAATGCGTGGTAGGAGGGGGTGATTTACTAGTTAATGTGTGGTAGGAGGGGTGATTTACTAGTTAATGTGTGATAGGAGGGGTGATTTACTAGTTAATATGTGGTAGGAGGGGTGATTTACTAGTTAATGTGTGGTAGGAGGGGGTGATTTACTAGTTAATGTTGTGTGGTAGGAGGGGTGATTTACTAGTTAATGTTGTGTGGTAGGAGGGGTGATTTACTAGTTAATGTTGTGTGGTAGGAGGGGTGATTTACTAGTTAATGTTGTGTGGTAGGAGGGGTGATTTACTAGTTCATGTGTGGTAGGAGTGGTGATTTACTAGTTAATGTGTGGTAGGAGGGGTGATTTACTAGTTAATGTGTGGTAGGAGGGGGTGATTTACTAGTTAATGTGTGGTAGGAGGGGGTGATTTACTAGTTAATGTGTGGTAGGAGGGGGTGATTTACTAGTTAATGTGTGGTAGGAGGGGGTGATTTACTAGTTAATGCGTGGTAGGAGGGGGTGATTTACTAGTTAATGTGTGGTAGGAGGGGTGATTTACTAGTTAATGTGTGGTAGGAGGGGTGATTTACTAGTTAATGTGTGGTAGGAGGGGTGATTTACTAGTTAATGTGTGGTAGGAGGGGTGATTTACTAGTTAATGTGTGGTAGGAGGGGGTGATTTACTAGTTAATGTGTGGTAGGAGGGGTGATTTACTAGTTAATGTGTGGTAGGAAGGGGTGATTTACTAGTTAATGTGTGGTAGGAGGGGTGATTTACTAGTTAATGTGTGGTAGGAGGGGTGATTTACTAGTTAATGTGTGGTAGGAGGGGGTGATTTACTAGTTAATATGTGGTAGGAGGGGGTGATTTACTAGTTAATATGTGGTAGGAGGGGTGATTTACTAGTTAATGTGTGGTAGGAGGGGTGATTTACTAGTTAATGTGTGGTAGGAAGGGGTGATTTACTAGTTAATGTTGTGTGGTAGGAGGGGGTGATTTACTAGTTAATGTGTGGTAGGAGGGGTGATTTACTAGTTAATGTGTGGTAGGAGGGGTGATTTACTAGTTAATGTGTGGTAGGAGGGGTGATTTACTAGTTAATGTGTGGTAGGAAGGGGTGATTTACTAGTTAATGTGTGGTAGGAGGGGTGATTTACTAGTTAATGTGTGATAGGAGGGGTGATTTACTAGTTAATATGTGGTAGGAAGGGGTGATTTACTAGTTAATGTGTGGTAGGAGGGGTGATTTACTAGTTAATATGTGATAGGAGGGGTGATTTACTAGTTAATGTTGTGTGGTAGGAGGGGTGATTTACTAGTTAATGTGTGGTAGGAGGGGTGATTTACTAGTTAATGTGTGGTAGGAAGGGGTGATTTACTAGTTAATGTGTGATAGGAGGGGTGATTTACTAGTTAATGTGTGATAGGAGGGGTGATTTACTAGTTAATGTGTGGTAGGAGGGGTGATTTACTAGTTAATGTGTGGTAGGAAGGGGTGATTTACTAGTTAATTTTGTGTGGTAGGAGGGGTGATTTACTAGTTAATGTGTGGTAGGAAGGGGTGATTTACTAGTTAATGTTGTGTGGTAGGAGGGGTGATTTACTAGTTAATGTTGTGTGGTAGGAGGGGTGATTTACTAGTTAATGTTGTGTGGTAGGAGGGGTGATTTACTAGTTAATGTGTGGTAGGAGGGGTGATTTACTAGTTAATGTTGTGTGGTAGGAGGGGTGATTTACTAGTTAATATGTGGTAGGAAGGGGTGATTTACTAGTTAATGTTGTGTGGTAGGAGGGGTGATTTACTAGTTAATATGTGATAGGAGGGGTGATTTACTAGTTAATATGTGATAGGAGGGGTGATTTACTAGTTAATGTGTGGTAGGAGGGGTGATTTACTAGTTAATGTGTGGTAGGAAGGGGTGATTTACTAGTTAATGTGTGGTAGGAGGGGTGATTTACTAGTTAATGTGTGGTAGGAAGGGGTGATTTACTAGTTAATGTGTGATAGGAGGGGTGATTTACTAGTTAATGTGTGGTAGGAGGGGTGATTTACTAGTTAATGTGTGGTAGGAAGGGGTGATTTACTAGTTAATGTGTGGTAGGAGGGGTGATTTACTAGTTAATGTGTGGTAGGAAGGGGTGATTTACTAGTTAATGTGTGGTAGGAGGGGGTGATTTACTAGTTAATGTGTGGTAGGAGGGGTGATTTACTAGTTAATGTGTGGTAGGAGGGGTGATTTACTAGTTAATGTGTGGTAGGAAGGGGTGATTTACTAGTTAATGTGTGGTAGGAAGGGGTGATTTACTAGTTAATGTGTGGTAGGAGGGGTGATTTACTAGTTAATGTTGTGTGGTAGGAGGGGTGATTTACTAGTTAATGTGTGGTAGGAGGGGTGATTTACTAGTTAATATGTGATAGGAGGGGTGATTTACTAGTTAATGTGTGGTAGGAAGGGGTGATTTACTAGTTAATGTGTGGTAGGAGGGGTGATTTACTAGTTAATGTGTGGTAGGAAGGGGTGATTTACTAGTTAATATGTGATAGGAGGGGTGATTTACTAGTTAATATGTGATAGGAGGGGTGATTTACTAGTTAATGTTGTGTGGTAGGAGGGGTGATTTACTAGTTAATGTTGTGTGGTAGGAGGGGTGATTTACTAGTCAATATGTGGTAGGAGGGGTGATTTACTAGTTAATGTGTGGTAGGAGGGGTGATTTACTAGTAAATGTGTGATAGGAGGGGTGATTTACTAGTTAATGTGTGGTAGGAGGGGTGATTTACTAGTTAATATGTGGTAGGAGGGGTGATTTACTAGTTAATGTGTGGTAGGAAGGGGTGATTTACTAGTTAATGTTGTGTGGTAGGAGGGGTGATTTACTAGTTAATGTGTGGTAGGAGGGGTGATTTACTAGTTAATATGTGATAGGAGGGGTGATTTACTAGTTAATGTTGTGTGGTAGGAGGGGTGATTTACTAGTTAATATGTGATAGGAGGGGTGATTTACTAGTTAATATGTGGTAGGATGGGTGATTTACTAGTTAATGTGTGGTAGGAGGGGGTGATTTACTAGTTAATGTTGTGTGGTAGGAGGGGTGATTTACTAGTTAATGTTGTGTGGTAGGAGGGGTGATTTACTAGTTAATGTTGTGTGGTAGGAGGGGTGATTTACTAGTTAATGTTGTGTGGTAGGAGGGGTGATTTACTAGTTAATGTTGTGTGGTAGGAGGGGTGATTTACTAGTTCATGTGTGGTAGGAGTGGTGATTTACTAGTTAATGTGTGGTAGGAGGGGTGATTTACTAGTTAATATGTGGTAGGAGGGGTGATTTACTAGTTAATGTGTGGTAGGAGGGGTGATTTACTAGTTAATGTGTGGTAGGAGGGGTGATTTACTAGTTAATGTGTGGTAGGAGGGGGTGATTTACTAGTTAATGTGTGGTAGGAGGGGGTGATTTACTAGTTAATGTGTGGTAGGAGGGGGTGATTTACTAGTTAATGCGTGGTAGGAGGGGGTGATTTACTAGTTAATGTGTGGTAGGAGGGGTGATTTACTAGTTAATGTGTGGTAGGAGGGGTGATTTACTAGTTAATGTGTGGTAGGAGGGGTGATTTACTAGTTAATGTGTGGTAGGAGGGGGTGATTTACTAGTTAATGTGTGGTAGGAGGGGTGATTTACTAGTTAATGTGTGGTAGGAAGGGGTGATTTACTAGTTAATGTGTGGTAGGAGGGGTGATTTACTAGTTAATGTGTGGTAGGAGGGGTGATTTACTAGTTAATGTGTGGTAGGAAGGGGTGATTTACTAGTTAATGTGTGGTAGAAGGGGTGATTTACTAGTTAATGTGTGGTAGGAGGGGTGATTTACTAGTTAATGTGTGATAGGAGGGGTGATTTACTAGTTAATATGTGGTAGGAAGGGGTGATTTACTAGTTAATGTGTGGTAGGAGGGGTGATTTACTAGTTAATATGTGGTAGGAGGGGTGATTTACTAGTTAATGTGTGGTAGGAGGGGTGATTTACTAGTTAATGTGTGGTAGGAGGGGTGATTTACTAGTTAATGTGTGGTAGGAGGGGTGATTTACTAGTTAATGTGTGGTAGGAGGGGTGATTTACTAGTTAATGTGTGGTAGGAAGGGGTGATTTACTAGTTAATGTTGTGTGGTAGGAGGGGTGATTTACTAGTTAATATGTGATAGGAGGGGGTGATTTACTAGTTAATGTGTGGTAGGAGGGGTGATTTACTAGTTAATGTGTGGTAGGAGGGGTGATTTACTAGTTAATGTGTGGTAGGAGGGGTGATTTACTAGTTAATATGTGATAGGAGGGGTGATTTACTAGTTAATATGTGATAGGAGGGGTGATTTACTAGTTAATGTTGTGTGGTAGGAGGGGTGATTTACTAGTTAATGTGTGGTAGGAGGGGTGATTTACTAGTTAATGTGTGGTAGGAAGGGGTGATTTACTAGTTAATGTGTGATAGGAGGGGTGATTTACTAGTTAATGTGTGGTAGGAGGGGTGATTTACTAGTTAATGTGTGGTAGGAAGGGGTGATTTACTAGTTAATGTGTGGTAGGAGGGGTGATTTACTAGTTAATGTGTGGTAGGAAGGGGTGATTTACTAGTTAATGTGTGATAGGAGGGGTGATTTACTAGTTAATGTGTGGTAGGAGGGGTGATTTACTAGTTAATGTGTGGGAGGAAGGGGTGATTTACTAGTTAATTTTGTGTGGTAGGAGGGGTGATTTACTAGTTAATGTGTGGTAGGAAGGGGTGATTTACTAGTTAATGTTGTGTGGTAGGAGGGGTGATTTACTAGTTAATGTTGTGTGGTAGGAGGGGTGATTTACTAGTTAATGTTGTGTGGTAGGAGGGGTGATTTACTATTTAATGTGTGGTAGGAGGGGTGATTTACTAGTTAATGTTGTGTGGTAGGAGGGGTGATTTACTAGTTAATATGTGGTAGGAAGGGGTGATTTACTAGTTAATGTTGTGTGGTAGGAGGGGTGATTTACTAGTTAATATGTGATAGGAGGGGTGATTTACTAGTTAATATGTGATAGGAGGGGTGATTTACTAGTTAATGTGTGGTAGGAGGGGTGATTTACTAGTTAATGTGTGGTAGGAAGGGGTGATTTACTAGTTAATGTGTGGTAGGAGGGGTGATTTACTAGTTAATGTGTGGTAGGAAGGGGTGATTTACTAGTTAATGTGTGATAGGAGGGGTGATTTACTAGTTAATGTGTGGTAGGAGGGGTGATTTACTAGTTAATGTGTGGTAGGAAGGGGTGATTTACTAGTTAATGTGTGGTAGGAGGGGTGATTTACTAGTTAATGTGTGTTAGGAAGGGGTGATTTACTAGTTAATGTGTGGTAGGAGGGGGTGATTTACTAGTTAATGTGTGGTAGGAGGGGTGATTTACTAGTTAATGTGTGGTAGGAGGGGTGATTTACTAGTTAATGTGTGGTAGGAAGGGGTGATTTACTAGTTAATGTGTGGTAGGAGGGGTGATTTACTAGTTAATGTTGTGTGGTAGGAGGGGTGATTTACTAGTTAATGTTGTGTGGTAGGAGGGGTGATTTACTAGTTAATGTGTGGTAGGAAGGGGTGATTTACTAGTTAATGTTGTGTGGTAGGAGGGGTGATTTACTAGTTAATTTTGTGTGGTAGGAGGGGTGATTTACTAGTTAATGTGTGGTAGGAAGGGGTGATTTACTAGTTAATGTTGTGTGGTAGGAGGGGTGATTTACTAGTTAATGTTGTGTGGTAGGAGGGGTGATTTACTAGTTAATGTTGTGTGGTAGGAGGGGTGATTTACTAGTTAATGTGTGGTAGGAGGGGTGATTTACTAGTTAATGTTGTGTGGTAGGAGGGGTGATTTACTAGTTAATATGTGGTAGGAAGGGGTGATTTACTAGTTAATGTTGTGTGGTAGGAGGGGTGATTTACTAGTTAATATGTGATAGGAGGGGTGATTTACTAGTTAATATGTGATAGGAGGGGTGATTTACTAGTTAATGTGTGGTAGGAAGGGGTGATTTACTAGTTAATGTGTGGTAGGAGGGGGTGATTTACTAGTTAATGTTGTGTGGTAGGAGGGGGTGATTTACTAGTTAATGTTGTGTGGTAGGAGGGGTGATTTACTAGTTAATGTGTGGTAGGAGGGGTGATTTACTAGTTAATGTGTGGTAGGAGGGGTGATTTACTAGTTAATGTGTGGTAGGAAGGGGTGATTTACTAGTTAATGTGTGGTAGAAGGGGTGATTTACTAGTTAATGTGTGGTAGGAGGGGTGATTTACTAGTTAATGTGTGATAGGAGGGGTGATTTACTAGTTAATATGTGGTAGGAAGGGGTGATTTACTAGTTAATGTGTGGTAGGAGGGGTGATTTACTAGTTAATATGTGGTAGGAGGGGTGATTTACTAGTTAATGTGTGGTAGGAGGGGTGATTTACTAGTTAATGTGTGGTAGGAGGGGTGATTTACTAGTTAATGTGTGGTAGGAGGGGTGATTTACTAGTTAATGTGTGGTAGGAGGGGTGATTTACTAGTTAATGTGTGGTAGGAAGGGGTGATTTACTAGTTAATGTTGTGTGGTAGGAGGGGTGATTTACTAGTTAATATGTGATAGGAGGGGGTGATTTACTAGTTAATGTGTGGTAGGAGGGGTGATTTACTAGTTAATGTGTGGTAGGAGGGGTGATTTACTAGTTAATGTGTGGTAGGAGGGGTGATTTACTAGTTAATATGTGATAGGAGGGGTGATTTACTAGTTAATATGTGATAGGAGGGGTGATTTACTAGTTAATGTTGTGTGGTAGGAGGGGTGATTTACTAGTTAATGTGTGGTAGGAGGGGTGATTTACTAGTTAATGTGTGGTAGGAAGGGGTGATTTACTAGTTAATGTGTGATAGGAGGGGTGATTTACTAGTTAATGTGTGGTAGGAGGGGTGATTTACTAGTTAATGTGTGGTAGGAAGGGGTGATTTACTAGTTAATGTGTGGTAGGAGGGGTGATTTACTAGTTAATGTGTGGTAGGAAGGGGTGATTTACTAGTTAATGTGTGATAGGAGGGGTGATTTACTAGTTAATGTGTGGTAGGAGGGGTGATTTACTAGTTAATGTGTGGGAGGAAGGGGTGATTTACTAGTTAATTTTGTGTGGTAGGAGGGGTGATTTACTAGTTAATGTGTGGTAGGAAGGGGTGATTTACTAGTTAATGTTGTGTGGTAGGAGGGGTGATTTACTAGTTAATGTTGTGTGGTAGGAGGGGTGATTTACTAGTTAATGTTGTGTGGTAGGAGGGGTGATTTACTAGTTAATGTGTGGTAGGAGGGGTGATTTACTAGTTAATGTTGTGTGGTAGGAGGGGTGATTTACTAGTTAATATGTGGTAGGAAGGGGTGATTTACTAGTTAATGTTGTGTGGTAGGAGGGGTGATTTACTAGTTAATATGTGATAGGAGGGGTGATTTACTAGTTAATATGTGATAGGAGGGGTGATTTACTAGTTAATGTGTGGTAGGAGGGGTGATTTACTAGTTAATGTGTGGTAGGAAGGGGTGATTTACTAGTTAATGTGTGGTAGGAGGGGTGATTTACTAGTTAATGTGTGGTAGGAAGGGGTGATTTACTAGTTAATGTGTGATAGGAGGGGTGATTTACTAGTTAATGTGTGGTAGGAGGGGTGATTTACTAGTTAATGTGTGGTAGGAAGGGGTGATTTACTAGTTAATGTGTGGTAGGAGGGGTGATTTACTAGTTAATGTGTGGTAGGAAGGGGTGATTTACTAGTTAATGTGTGGTAGGAGGGGGTGATTTACTAGTTAATGTGTGGTAGGAGGGGTGATTTACTAGTTAATGTGTGGTAGGAGGGGTGATTTACTAGTTAATGTGTGGTAGGAAGGGGTGATTTACTAGTTAATGTGTGGTAGGAAGGGGTGATTTACTAGTTAATGTGTGGTAGGAGGGGTGATTTACTAGTTAATGTTGTGTGGTAGGAGGGGTGATTTACTAGTTAATGTGTGGTAGGAGGGGTGATTTACTAGTTAATGTGTGGTAGGAAGGGGTGATTTACTAGTTAATGTTGTGTGGTAGGAGGGGTGATTTACTAGTTAATTTTGTGTGGTAGGAGGGGTGATTTACTAGTTAATGTGTGGTAGGAAGGGGTGATTTACTAGTTAATGTTGTGTGGTAGGAGGGGTGATTTACTAGTTAATGTTGTGTGGTAGGAGGGGTGATTTACTAGTTAATGTTGTGTGGTAGGAGGGGTGATTTACTAGTTAATGTGTGGTAGGAGGGGTGATTTACTAGTTAATGTTGTGTGGTAGGAGGGGTGATTTACTAGTTAATATGTGGTAGGAAGGGGTGATTTACTAGTTAATGTTGTGTGGTAGGAGGGGTGATTTACTAGTTAATATGTGATAGGAGGGGTGATTTACTAGTTAATATGTGATAGGAGGGGTGATTTACTAGTTAATGTGTGGTAGGAAGGGGTGATTTACTAGTTAATGTGTGGTAGGAGGGGTGATTTACTAGTTAATGTGTGGTAGGAGGGGTGATTTACTAGTTAATGTGTGGTAGGAAGGGGTGATTTACTAGTTAATGTGTGGTAGGAGGGGTGATTTACTAGTTAATGTGTGGTAGGAGGGGTGATTTACTAGTTAATGTGTGGTAGGAAGGGGTGATTTACTAGTTAGTATGTGATAGGAGGGGTGATTTACTAGTTAATATGTGATAGGAGGGGTGATTTACTAGTTAATATGTGATAGGAGGGGTGATTTACTAGTTAATGTGTGGTAGGAAGGGGTGATTTACTAGTTAATGTTGTGTGGTAGGAGGGGTGATTTACTAGTTAATATGTGATAGGAGGGGTGATTTACTAGTTAATATGTGATAGGAGGGGTGATTTACTAGTTAATGTGTGGTAGGAAGGGGTGATTTACTAGTTAATGTGTGGTAGGAGGGGTGATTTACTAGTTAATGTGTGGTAGGAAGGGGTGATTTACTAGTTAATATGTGATAGGAGGGGTGATTTACTAGTTAATATGTGATAGGAGGGGTGATTTACTAGTTAATGTGTGTTAGGAGGGGTGATTTACTAGTTAATGTGTGGTAGGAGGGGTGATTTACTAGTTAATGTGTGGTAGGAGGGGTGATTTACTAGTTAATATGTGATAGGAGTGGGTGATTTACTAGTTAATGTGTGGTAGGAGGGGTGATTTACTAGTTAATGTTGTGTGGTAGGAGGGGTGATTTACTAGTTAATGTTGTGTGGTAGGAGGGGTGATTTACTAGTTAATATGTGGTAGGAGGGGTGATTTACTAGTTAATGTGTGGTAGGAGGGGTGATTTACTAGTAAATGTGTGATAGGAGGGGTGATTTACTAGTTAATGTGTGGTAGGAGGGGTGATTTACTAGTTAATATGTGGTAGGAGGGGTGATTTACTAGTTAATGTGTGGTAGGAGGGGTGATTTACTAGTTAATGTGTGGTAGGAAGGGGTGATTTACTAGTTAATGTGTGATAGGAGGGGTGATTTACTAGTTAATGTGTGGTAGGAGGGGTGATTTACTAGTTAATGTGTGGTAGGAAGGGGTGATTTACTAGTTAATGTGTGGTAGGAGGGGTGATTTACTAGTTAATGTGTGGTAGGAAGGGGTGATTTACTAGTTAATGTGTGTTAGGAGGGGGTGATTTACTAGTTAATGTGTGGTAGGAGGGGTGATTTACTAGTTAATGTGTGGTAGGAGGGGTGATTTACTAGTTAATGTGTGGTAGGAAGGGGTGATTTACTAGTTAATGTGTGGTAGGAAGGGGTGATTTACTAGTTAATGTGTGGTAGGAGGGGTGATTTACTAGTTAATGTTGTGTGGTAGGAGGGGTGATTTACTAGTTAATGTGTGGTAGGAGGGGTGATTTACTAGTTAATGTGTGGTAGGAAGGGGTGATTTACTAGTTAATGTTGTGTGGTAGGAGGGGTGATTTACTAGTTAATTTTGTGTGGTAGGAGGGGTGATTTACTAGTTAATGTGTGGTAGGAAGGGGTGATTTACTAGTTAATGTTGTGTGGTAGGAGGGGTGATTTACTAGTTAATGTTGTGTGGTAGGAGGGGTGATTTACTAGTTAATGTTGTGTGGTAGGAGGGGTGATTTACTAGTTAATGTTGTGTGGTAGGAGGGGTGATTTACTAGTTAATATGTGGTAGGAAGGGGTGATTTACTAGTTAATGTTGTGTGGTAGGAGGGGTGATTTACTAGTTAATATGTGATAGGAGGGGTGATTTACTAGTTAATATGTGATAGGAGGGGTGATTTACTAGTTAATGTGTGGTAGGAAGGGGTGATTTACTAGTTAATGTGTGGTAGGAGGGGTGATTTACTAGTTAATGTGTGGTAGGAGGGGTGATTTACTAGTTAATGTGTGGTAGGAAGGGGTGATTTACTAGTTAATGTGTGGTAGGAGGGGTGATTTACTAGTTAATGTGTGGTAGGAGGGGTGATTTACTAGTTAATGTGTGGTAGGAAGGGGTGATTTACTAGTTAGTATGTGATAGGAGGGGTGATTTACTAGTTAATATGTGATAGGAGGGGTGATTTACTAGTTAATATGTGATAGGAGGGGTGATTTACTAGTTAATGTGGGGTAGGAAGGGGTGATTTACTAGTTAATGTTGTGTGGTAGGAGGGGTGATTTACTAGTTAATATGTGATAGGAGGGGTGATTTACTAGTTAATATGTGATAGGAGGGGTGATTTACTAGTTAATGTGTGGTAGGAAGGGGTGATTTACTAGTTAATGTGTGGTAGGAGGGGTGATTTACTAGTTAATGTGTGGTAGGAAGGGGTGATTTACTAGTTAATATGTGATAGGAGGGGTGATTTACTAGTTAATATGTGATAGGAGGGGTGATTTACTAGTTAATGTGTGTTAGGAGGGGTGATTTACTAGTTAATGTGTGGTAGGAGGGGTGATTTACTAGTTAATGTGTGGTAGGAGGGGTGATTTACTAGTTAATATGTGATAGGAGTGGGTGATTTACTAGTTAATGTGTGGTAGGAGGGGTGATTTACTAGTTAATGTTGTGTGGTAGGAGGGGTGATTTACTAGTTAATGTGTGGTAGGAGGGGTGATTTACTAGTTAATATGTGATAGGAGGGGTGATTTACTAGTTAATGTTGTGTGGTAGGAGGGGTGATTTACTAGTTAATATGTGGTAGGAGGGGTGATTTACTAGTTAATGTGTGGTAGGAGGGGTGATTTACTAGTAAATGTGTGATAGGAGGGGTGATTTACTAGTTAATGTGTGGTAGGAGGGGTGATTTACTAGTTAATATGTGGTAGGAGGGGTGATTTACTAGTTAATGTTGTGTGGTAGGAGGGGTGATTTACTAGTTAATGTGTGGTAGGAGGGGTGATTTACTAGTTAATGTGTGGTAGGAGGGGTGATTTACTAGTTAATATGTGGTAGGAGGGGTGATTTACTAGTTAATGTGTGGTAGGAAGGGGTGATTTACTAGTTAATGTTGTGTGGTAGGAGGGGTGATTTACTAGTTAATGTGTGGTAGGAGGGGTGATTTACTAGTTAATATGTGATAGGAGGGGTGATTTACTAGTTAATGTTGTGTGGTAGGAGGGGTGATTTACTAGTTAATGTTGTGTGGTAGGAGGGGTGATTTACTAGTTAATGTTGTGTGGTAGGAGGGGTGATTTACTAGTTAATGTTGTGTGGTAGGAGGGGTGATTTACTAGTTCATGTGTGGTAGGAGTGGTGATTTACTAGTTAATGTGTGGTAGGAGGGGTGATTTACTAGTTAATATGTGGTAGGAGGGGTGATTTACTAGTTAATGTGTGGTAGGAGGGGTGATTTACTAGTTAATGTTTGGTAGGAGGGGTGATTTACTAGTTAATGTGTGGTAGGAGGGGGTGATTTACTAGTTAATGTGTGGTAGGAGGGGGTGATTTACTAGTTAATGTGTGGTAGGAGGGGTGATTTACTAGTTAATATGTGATAGGAGGGGTGATTTACTAGTTAATGTTGTGTGGTAGGAGGGGTGATTTACTAGTTAATATGTGATAGGAGGGGTGATTTACTAGTTAATATGTGGTAGGAGGGGTGATTTACTAGTTAATGTGTGGTAGGAGGGGGTGATTTACTAGTTAATGTTGTGTGGTAGGAGGGGTGATTTACTAGTTAATGTTGTGTGGTAGGAGGGGTGATTTACTAGTTAATGTTGTGTGGTAGGAGGGGTGATTTACTAGTTAATGTTGTGTGGTAGGAGGGGTGATTTACTAGTTAATGTTGTGTGGTAGGAGGGGTGATTTACTAGTTCATGTGTGGTAGGAGTGGTGATTTACTAGTTAATGTGTGGTAGGAGGGGTGATTTACTAGTTAATATGTGGTAGGAGGGGTGATTTACTAGTTAATGTGTGGTAGGAGGGGTGATTTACTAGTTAATGTGTGGTAGGAGGGGTGATTTACTAGTTAATGTGTGGTAGGAGGGGGTGATTTACTAGTTAATGTGTGGTAGGAGGGGGTGATTTACTAGTTAATGTGTGGTAGGAGGGGGTGATTTACTAGTTAATGCGTGGTAGGAGGGGGTGATTTACTAGTTAATGTGTGGTAGGAGGGGTGATTTACTAGTTAATGTGTGGTAGGAGGGGTGATTTACTAGTTAATGTGTGGTAGGAGGGGTGATTTACTAGTTAATGTGTGGTAGGAGGGGGTGATTTACTAGTTAATGTGTGGTAGGAGGGGTGATTTACTAGTTAATGTGTGGTAGGAAGGGGTGATTTACTAGTTAATGTGTGGTAGGAGGGGTGATTTACTAGTTAATGTGTGGTAGGAGGGGTGATTTACTAGTTAATGTGTGGTAGGAGGGGGTGATTTACTAGTAAATATGTGGTAGGAGGGGTGATTTACTAGTTAATGTGTGGTAGGAGGGGTGATTTACTAGTTAATGTGTGGTAGGAAGGGGTGATTTACTAGTTAATGTGTGGTAGGAAGGGGTGATTTACTAGTTAATGTGTGGTAGGAGGGGTGATTTACTAGTTAATGTGTGGTAGGAGGGGTGATTTACTAGTTAATGTGTGGTAGGAGGGGTGATTTACTAGTTAATGTGTGGTAGGAGGGGTGATTTACTAGTTAATGTGTGGTAGGAAGGGGTGATTTACTAGTTAATGTTGTGTGGTAGGAGGGGTGATTTACTAGTTAATATGTGATAGGAGGGGGTGATTTACTAGTTAATGTGTGGTAGGAGGGGTGATTTACTAGTTAATGTGTGGTAGGAGGGGTGATTTACTAGTTAATGTGTGGTAGGAGGGGTGATTTACTAGTTAATATGTGATAGGAGGGGTGATTTACTAGTTAATATGTGATAGGAGGGGTGATTTACTAGTTAATGTTGTGTGGTAGGAGGGGTGATTTACTAGTTAATGTGTGGTAGGAGGGGTGATTTACTAGTTAATGTGTGGTAGGAGGGGTGATTTACTAGTTAATGTTGTGTGATAGGAGGGGTGATTTACTAGTTAATGTGTGGTAGGAGGGGTGATTTACTAGTTAATGTGTGGTAGGAGGGGGTGATTTACTAGTTAATGTGTGGTAGGAGGTGTGATTTACTAGTTAATGTTGTGTGATAGGAGGGGGTGATTTACTAGTTAATGTGTGGTAGGAGGGGTGATTTACTAGTTAATGTGTGGTAGGAAGGGGTGATTTACTAGTTAATGTGTGGTAGGAAGGTTGATTTACTAGTTAATGTGTGGTAGGAGGGGTGATTTACTAGTTAATGTGTGGTAGGAGGGGTGATTTACTAGTTAATGTGTGGTAGGAGGGGTTATTTGCTAGTTAATGTGTGGTAGGAGGGGGTGATTTACTAGTTAATGTGTGGTAGGAGGGGTGATTTACTAGTTAATGTGTGGTAGGAGGGGGTGATTTACTAGTTAATGTGTGATAGGAGGGGTGATTTACTAGTTAATGTGTGGTAGGAGGGGTGATTTACTAGTTAATGTGTGGTAGGAGGGGGTGATTTACTAGTTAATATGTGGTAGGAGGGGTGATTTACTAGTTAATGTGTGGTAGGAGGGGTGATTTACTAGTTAATGTGTGGTAGAAGGGGTGATTTACTAGTTAATGTGTGGTAGGAAGGGGTGATTTACTAGTTAATGTGTGGTAGGAGGGGTGATTTACTAGTTAATGTGTGGTAGGAGGAGGTGATTTACTAGTTAATGTGTGGTAGGAGGGGGTGATTTACTAGTTAATGTGTGGTAGGAGGGGTGATTTACTAGTTAATGTGTGGTAGGAGGGGTGATTTACTAGTTAATGTGTGGTAGGAGGGGTGATTTACTAGTTAATGTGTGGTAGGAGGGGTGATTTACTAGTTAATGTGTGGTAGGAAGGGGTGATTTACTAGTTAATGTGTGGTAGGAAGGGGTGATTTACTAGTTAATGTGTGGTAGGAGGGGGTGATTTACTAGTTAATGTGTGGTAGGAGGGGTGATTTACTAGTTAATGTGTGGTAGGAGGGGTGATTTACTAGTTAATGTGTGGTAGGAGGGGTGATTTACTAGTTAATGTGTGGTAGGAGGGGTGATTTACTAGTTAATGTGTGGTAGGAGGGGTGATTTACTAGTTAATGTGTGGTAGGAGGGGGTGATTTACTAGTTAATGTGTGGTAGGAAGGGGGTGATTTACTAGTTAATGTTGTGTGGTAGGAGGGGTGATTTACTAGTTAATGTGTGGTAGGAGGGGGTGATTTACTAGTTAATGTGTGGTAGGAGGGGTGATTTACTAGTTAATGTGTGGTAGGAGGGGTGATTTACTAGTTAATGTGTGGTAGGAGGGGTGATTTACTAGTTAATGTGTGGTAGGAAGGGGTGATTTACTAGTTAATGTGTGGTAGGAGGGGGTGATTTACTAGTTAATGTGTGGTAGGAGGGGTGATTTACTAGTTAATGTGTGGTAGGAGTGGTGATTTACTAGTTAATGTTGTGTGGTAGGAGGGGTGATTTACTAGTTAATGTGTGGTAGGAGGGGTGATTTACTAGTTAATGTGTGGTAGGAGGGGGTGATTTACTAGTTAATGTGTGGTAGGAGGGGGTGATTTACTAGTTAATGTGTGGTAGGAGGGGGTGATTTACTAGTTAATGTGTGGTAGGAAGGGGTGATTTACTAGTTAATGTGTGGTAGGAGGGGTGATTTACTAGTTAATGTGTGGTAGGAGGGGTGATTTACTAGTTAATGTGTGGTAGGAAGGGGTGATTTACTAGTTAATGTGTGGTAGGAAGGGGTGATTTACTAGTTAATGTGTGGTAGGATGGGGTGATTTACTAGTTAATGTGTGGTAGGAGGGGTGATTTACTAGTTAATGTGTGGTAGGAGGGGTGATTTACTAGTTAATGTGTGGTAGGAAGGGGTGATTTACTAGTTAATGTGTGGTAGGAGGGGTGATTTACTAGTTAATGTGTGGTAGGAGGGGTGATTTACTAGTTAATGTGTGGTAGGAGGGGTGATTTACTAGTTAATGTGTGGTAGGAGGGGTGATTTACTAGTTAATGTGTGGTAGGAGGGGGTGATTTACTAGTTAATGTGTGGTAGGAAGGGGGTGATTTACTAGTTAATGTTGTGTGGTAGGAGGGGTGATTTACTAGTTAATGTGTGGTAGGAGGGGGTGATTTACTAGTTAATGTGTGGTAGGAGGGGTGATTTACTAGTTAATGTGTGGTAGGAGGGGTGATTTACTAGTTAATGTGTGGTAGGAGGGGTGATTTACTAGTTAATGTGTGGTAGGAAGGGGTGATTTACTAGTTAATGTGTGGTAGGAGGGGGTGATTTACTAGTTAATGTGTGGTAGGAGGGGTGATTTACTAGTTAATGTGTGGTAGGAGTGGTGATTTACTAGTTAATGTTGTGTGGTAGGAGGGGTGATTTACTAGTTAATGTGTGGTAGGAGGGGTGATTTACTAGTTAATGTGTGGTAGGAGGGGTGATTTACTAGTTAATGTGTGGTAGGAGGGGTGATTTACTAGTTAATGTGTGGTAGGAGGGGTGATTTACTAGTTAATGTGTGGTAGGAAGGGTGATTTACTAGTTAATGTGTGGTAGGAGGGGTGATTTACTAGTTAATGTGTGGTAGGAGGGGTGATTTACTAGTTAATGTGTGGTAGGAGGGGTGATTTACTAGTTAATGTGTGGTAGGAGGGGTGATTTACTAGTTAATGTGTGGTAGGAGGGGTGATTTACTAGTTAATGTGTGGTAGGAGGGGGTGATTTACTAGTTAATGTGTGGTAGGAGGGGTGATTTACTAGTTAATGTGTGGTAGGAGGGGGTGATTTACTAGTTAATGTGTGGTAGGAGGGGTGATTTACTAGTTAATGTGTGGTAGGAGGGGTGATTTACTAGTTAATGTGTGGTAGGAAGGGTGATTTACTAGTTAATGTGTGGTAGGAGGGGTGATTTACTAGTTAATGTGTGGTAGGAGGGGTGATTTACTAGTTAATGTGTGGTAGGAGGGGTGATTTACTAGTTAATGTGTGGTAGGAGGGGTGATTTACTAAATATATTAGTATTTTGTTGAATTAATATTTGTCTCTCTCTCTCTCCCCCAGTTAGCGTTTACCACAAGAATTTACCACCCCAATATTAACAGTAACGGCAGTATCTGTTTGGATATTCTCCGATCACAGTGGTCGCCGGCTTTAACCATTTCTAAAGGTGAGTTAGGACCACTCTGTGAAGGACAGATTCACTGAAGGTGCATTATGGGGCAGTTTACCGGACACAGATTAAGCCTGGTCTCGGACTACAAAGTTATTTCAATGAAGATTGTGGAGATGTTTTCTACAATGTTTAATGTGCCTCTGTGTGTGTGTGTATCATAAGAAATCAGACGTCACTACATCACATGGCCTAGATGTCTACGTGAGAGTCGTCTGTAATGGGGATCCAACTCCCCCCATTGCTCCTGTTCCTAGTTACACTGCTGAGAAACGGGGTTTCTAACTCTTGTAACTGTCTTCCTCTGCAGTTCTGCTCTCCATTTGCTCCCTGTTATGTGATCCCAACCCAGACGACCCTCTAGTACCAGAGATCGCACGCATCTATAAAGCAGATAGTGACAAGTAAGTATCCTGTACTGCCGTCTGTTGGAGACATCCCTTCAGTGTCATTTTATATACTGCAGATGTCAGGACATTTTTCATTCTGTATAACCCAGTGAAAATACGTTATTTTTATATTTTATTGTTTTTTGGCTCACTGGGAAGTTGATAAACATAACATGTTCCTGTCTGCTTTCAGTCGGGGACGATCATTGTCTACAGCCGAGACAAAGCAGAATAATGTCCCGTGTCTCTTACGAAGCCACTCCTTCGTTGCCCGGGCGGTGTGTTTGGGATCATTGTCATGCTGAAAGACCCAGCCACGTTTCATCTTCAATGCCCTTGCTGATGGAAGGAGGTTTTCACTCAAAATCTCACGATACATGGCCCCATTCATTCTTTCCTTTACACGGATCAGTCGTCCTGGTCCCTTTGCAGAAAAACAGCCCCAAAGCATGATGTTTCCACCCCCATGCTTCACAGTAGGTATGGTGTTCTTTGGATGCAACTCAGCATTCTTTGTCCTCCAAACACGACGAGTTGAGTTTTTACCAAAAAGTTATATTTTGGTTTCATCTGACATTCTCCCAATCTTCTTCTGGATCATCCAAATGCTCTCTAGCAAACTTCAGACGGGCCTTGACATGTACTGGCTTAAGCAGGGGGACACGTCTGGCACTGCAGGATTTGAGTCCCTGGCGGCGTAGTGTGTTACTGATGGTAGGTTTTGTTACTTTGGTCCCAGCTCTCTGCAGGTCATTCACTAGGTTCCCCCGTGTGGTTCTGGGATTTTCACCGTTCTTGTGATCATTTTGACCCCACGGGGTGAGATCTTGCGTGGAGCCCCAGATCGAGGGAGATTATCAGTGGGCTTGTATGTCTTCCATTTCCTAATAATTGCTCCCACAGTTGATTTCTTCAAACCAAGCTGCTTACCTTTTGCAGATTCAGTCTTCCCAGCCTGGTGCAGGTCTACAATTTTGTTTCTGGTGTCCTTTGACAGCTCTTTGGTCTTGGCCATAGTGGAGTTTGGAGTGTGACTGAGGTTGTGGACAGGTGTCTTTTATACTGATAACAAGTTCAAACAGGTGCCATTAATACAGGTAACGAGTGGAGGACAGAGGAGCCTCTTAAAGAAGAAGTTACAGGTCTGTGAGAGCCAGAAATCTTGCTTGTTTGTAGGTGACCAAATACTTATTTTCCACCATAATTTGCAAATAAATTCATTAAAAATCCTACAATGTGATTTTCTGGATTTGTTTTCTCATTTTATCTGTCATAGTTGATGAAAATTACAGGCCTCTCTCATCTTTTTAAGTGGGAGAACTTGCACAATTGTTGGCTGACTAAATACTTTTTTGCCCCACTGTATATATATTTAACATTTATTTAACCTGGCAAGTCAGTTAAGAACAAATTCTTATTTACAGTGACTGTCTACCCTGGCCAAACCCTCCCCTAACCCGGACGGCGCTGGGCCAATTGTGCGCTGCCCTATGGGATTCCCGATCGCGGCCGGTTGTGATACAGCCTGGGATCGAACCAGGGTCTGTAGTGATGCCTCATTTAGGCAGATTACCTTGACATTCTTGTGCGCAGGCACTATGGTGTTCTGCTTGAAACATGTAGGTCTTACAGACTCGGTCAGGGACGTAGGGATCCGCAGGGACGTTCCCCTGGCAGACCAGGATCCGTAGGGACGTTCCCCTGGCAGACCAGGATCCGTAGGTACGTTCCCCTGGCAGACCAGGATCCGCAGGGACGTTCCCCTGGCAGACCAGGATCCGTAGGGACGTTCCCCTGGCAGACCAGGATCCGCAGGGACGTTTCCCTGGCAGACCAGGATCCGCAGGGACGTTCCCCTGGCAGACCAGGATCCGCAGGGACGTTCCCCTGGCAGACCGGGATCCGTAGGGACGTTCCCCTGGCAGACCGGGATCCGTAGGGACGTTCCCCTGGCAGACCGGGATCCTTAGGGACGTTCCCCTGGCAGACCAGGATCCGCAGGGACGTTCCCCTGGCAGACCAGGATCCGCAGGGACGTTCCCCTGGCAGACCAGGATCCGTAGGGACGTTCCCCTGGCAGACCAGGATCCGCAGGGACGTTCCCCTGGCAGACCAGGATCCGCAGGGACGTTCCCCTGGCAGACCAGGATCCGCAGGGACGTTCCCCTGGCAGACCAGGATCCGCAGGGACGTTCCCCTGGCAGACCAGGATCCGCAGGGACGTTCCCCTGGCAGACCAGGATCCGCAGGGACGTTCCCCTGGCAGACCAGGATCCGCAGGGACGTTCCCCTGGCAGACCAGGATCCGCAGGGACGTTCCCCTGGCAGACCAGGATCCGCAGGGACGTTCCCCTGGCAGACCAGGATCCGTAGGGACGTTCCCCTGGCAGACCAGGAAACATGGTGACTGTACCCTAGTACGGCTTTGGTGAAAAGTAGTGCAGCCGATAGGGTGCCGTTTGGGAAGCTGCCTCTATTGTTTTTGTTTGTTTTCCCTCTTACAGATACAGCAGAATAGCAAGAGAATGGACGCAGAAATACGCCATGTGATGACTGGTCTGAACGGATCATCGGAAGGAGAACGTCGTCGTAGCTGGAGTCAACTTCAATTGCTTGTTTTCATTATTTTGTTCATTTTGTTATTGAATTAGACTCATTTTGCCCCCATTTTCACTCCTTCATTTATGTGCTATTAAAAAGATAGTGTTTGTTGCTCGGACAGTCAACGTGTGTACTAGTTTAATTTAAGTGCGGGAAAAAACACAACATTTTAATGTAAGTCTTTCATGGGTTCTGAACTCTTCATGTTGAGCATGCAACAACAGTATACGGCCGTGCCGACTGGCCTTTTGGTTATCAGACTAAACCACTAGACTGCGTTCCATCCATGTTGTTCTGAGGACGTTGAAGACACCTGACCAAACCGGACAGACGTGTCTCTTCAGGATACACCAACTGGTGTGTGATGTTGTTGGCTGTGTCTGAAATGGCAGTCTATTCCCTATATACACTACTTTTAACCAGAGATTTTCTAGGGGAATATCCCTGTGGATCCTGTTCTACTAGGGGAATATCCCTGTGGATCCTGTTCTACTAGGGGAATATCCCTGTGGATCCTGGTCTACTAGGGGAATATCCCTGTGGATCCCGGTCTACTAGGGGAATATCCTGGTCTACTATGGGAATATCCCGGTCTACTAGGGGAATATCCCTGTGGATCCTGGTCTACTTGAGGAATATCCCTGTGGATACCGGTCTACTAGGGGAATATCCCTAGTAGACCGGTCTACTAGGGGAATATCCTGGTCCACTAGGGGAATATCCCTGTGGATCCCGGTCTTCTAGGGGTGGATCCCGGTCTACTAGGGGAATATCCTGGTCTACTAGGGGAATATCCCTGTGGATCCCGGTCTACTAGGGGAATATCCCTGTGGATCCCGGTCTACTAGGGGTGGATCCCGGTCTACTTGGGGAATATCCTGGTCTACTAGGGGAATATCCCTGTGGATCCCGGTCTTCTAGGGGAATATCCTGGTCTACTAGGGGAATATCCTGGTCTACTAGGGGAATATCCCTGTGGATCCCGGTCTACTAGGGGAATATCCTGGTCTACTAGGGGAATATCCCTGTGGATCCTGGTCTTCTAGGGAAATATCCTGGTCTACTAGGGGAATATCCTGGTCTACTAGGGGAATATCCCTGTGGATCCCGGTCTACTAGGGGAATATCCTGGTCCACTAGGGGAATATCCCTGTGAATCCCAGTCTTCTAGGGGTGGATCCCGGTCTACTAGGGGAATATCCTGGTCTACTAGGGGAATATCCCTGTGGATCCCGGTCTACTAGGGGAATATCCCTGTGGATCCCGGTCTGCTAGGGGTGGATCCCGGTCTACTTGGGGAATATCCTGGTCTACTAGGGGAATATCCCTGTGGATCCCGGTCTTCTAGGGGAATATCCTGGTCTACTAGGGGAATATCCTGGTCTACTAGGGGAATATCCCTGTGGATCCCGGTCTACTAGGGGAATATCCTGGTCTACTAGGGGAATATCCCTGTGGATCCCGGTCTACTTGGGAATATCCCTGTGGATCCTGGTCTACTAGGGGAATATCCCTGTGGATCCTGGTCTACTAGGGGAATATCCCTGTGGATCCTGGTCTACTAGGGGAATATCCCTGTGGATCCCGGTCTACTAGGGGAATATCCTGGTCTACTATGGGAATATCCCGGTCTTCTAGGGGAATATCCCTGTGGATCCTGGTCTACTTGAGGAATATCCCTGTGGATACCGGTCTACTAGGGGAATATCCCTAGTAGACCGGTCTACTAGGGGAATATCCTGGTCCACTAGGGGAATATCCCTGTGGATCCCGGTCTTCTAGGGGTGGATCCCGGTCTACTAGGGGAATATCCTGGTCTACTAGGGGAATATCCCTGTGGATCCCGGTCTACTAGGGGAATATCCCTGTGGATCCCGGTCTACTAGGGGTGGATCCCGGTCTACTTGGGGAATATCCTGGTCTACTAGGGGAATATCCCTGTGGATCCCGGTCTTCTAGGGGAATATCCTGGTCTACTAGGGGAATATCCTGGTCTACTAGGGGAATATCCCTGTGGATCCCGGTCTACTAGGGGAATATCCTGGTCTACTAGGGGAATATCCCTGTGGATCCTGGTCTTCTAGGGAAATATCCTGGTCTACTAGGGGAATATCCTGGTCTACTAGGGGAATATCCCTGTGGATCCCGGTCTACTAGGGGAATATCCTGGTCCACTAGGGGAATATCCCTGTGAATCCCAGTCTTCTAGGGGTGGATCCCGGTCTACTAGGGGAATATCCTGGTCTACTAGGGGAATATCCCTGTGGATCCCGGTCTACTAGGGGAATATCCCTGTGGATCCCGGTCTACTAGGGGTGGATCCCGGTCTACTTGGGGAATATCCTGGTCTACTAGGGGAATATCCCTGTGGATCCCGGTCTTCTAGGGGAATATCCTGGTCTACTAGGGGAATATCCTGGTCTACTAGGGGAATATCCCTGTAGATCCCGGTCTACTAGGGGAATATCCTGGTCTACTAGGGGAATATCCCTGTGGATCCCGGTCTACTAGGGGATTATCCCTGTGGATCCCGGTCTACTAGGGGAATATCCCTGTGGATCCTGATCTACTAGGGGAATATCCCTGTGGATCCCGGTCTACTAAGGGAATATCCCTGTGGATCCCGGTCTACTAGGGGAATATCCCTGTGGATCCCGGTCTACTAGGGGAATATCCCTGTGGATCCCGGTCTACTAGGGGAATATCCCTGTGGATCCCGATCTACTAGTGGAATATCCTG
This sequence comes from Oncorhynchus clarkii lewisi, assembly GCF_045791955.1. Classification (NCBI taxonomy): domain Eukaryota; kingdom Metazoa; phylum Chordata; class Actinopteri; order Salmoniformes; family Salmonidae; genus Oncorhynchus; species Oncorhynchus clarkii. The sequence continues at coordinate 126,839 of NW_027260984.1, forward strand.
GTCTACTAGGGGAATATCCTGGTCTACTAGGGGAATATCCCTGTGGATCCCGGTCTTCTAGGGGAATATCCTGGTCTACTAGGGGAATATCCTGGTCTACTAGGGGAATATCCCTGTGGATCCCGGTCTACTAGGGGAATATCCTGGTCTACTAAGGGAATATTCCTGTGGATCCTGGTCTACTAGGGGAATATCCCTGTGGATCCCGGTCTACTAGGGGAATATCCCTGTGGATCCCGGTTTACTAGGGGAATATCCCTGTGGATCCTGGTCTACTAGGGGAATATCCCTGTGGATCCCGGTCTACTAGGGGATTATCCCTGTGGATCCCGGTCTACTAGGGGAATATCCCTGTGGATCCTGATCTACTAGGGGAATATCCCTGTGGATCCCGGTCTACTAAGGGAATATCCCTGTGGATCCCGGTCTACTAGGGGAATATCCCTGTGGATCCCGGTCTACTAGGGGAATATCCCTGTGGATCCCGGTCTACTAGGGGAATATCCCTGTGGATCCCGATCTACTAGTGGAATATCCCTGTGGATCCCGGTCTACTAGGGGAATATCCCTGTGGATCCCGGTCTACTAGGGGAATATCCCTGTGGATCCCGGTCTACTAGGGGAATATCCCTGTGGATCCCGGTCTTCTAGGGGAATATCCCTGTGGATCCCGGTCTAAAGTAGTGCATTTTATCAAGAATTTGATGCCATTTCGATGGCAAGCACTGTTATGCTTTTTAATATTGTTTGCGACACATGGGCCTGAGAGGAATGTTTACCACCTCATATCCAAATGTGTGAACATACAAACAAACGCTGCTCGGTATGTCAACAAACAGCAACAAACAAACAAAAGAAATGTAATGTATTTTATGCATGTTATAGGAATAGGTTGGATGTTACCCATAGGAAGTGGCTACAAAGAGCAAATGGGGAAATGATTCAATGAAAGCTTTCTATCTTTGATGATGATTCTTTTTTCTTTTTTGAAGTTGAGAGCTTATAGTTAGGTCACCTACCTAAACACTGTCTTGTAGCCCTGAGACGCGACGCAGAGCTATTGGTTCAACTATCTACTGGTGCCTCTGGCGTCTTGGTTTTTTTGTTGTTGAGTTTCCCCTTCAATAAAGGTAAATCATAAACACTTTCTAGGTTCTTATCAATTTTTTTTGTTGGCTACTGTAAATGTTCTACATACTTGTGTTTTGATCTGTTGAGTTTATAATGTAGTGATTAATGGGTAGGTCCAGGATTCTGTGCAATAAAGGTTCAGACCTCTTGGCACTCTGTTTTGGGGGCCACGGGTGGAAAAGAAGACTACCGGGATACTATGATAGTGGCAGCATATTGAGTTGGATAAAGTAGTGGTTATGGCTGTTTTAACGTACTGTATATTAATGACTTTTAAAAAAAATCAATAATTGTATTATTTTATCAATAATTACATTTTTCATATAAAAAAATATGATCAATATCAATGATTTTAATTTTTGAAAAGTGATAATTTCATTTTTTATATAAAAAAATCAAATAATGACCATGGGGGTGGGATTGCATTTGCATGCTCCTTCCTACATACAGTGACTCGAAAGTCTACACCCACCTTGCACAGCCTTCACATTTTTCTGCCTTAAAATACACGAGACAATTATTGATATAAAAAAAATATATTATTGATATAAAAAAATAATTGTTTATATACACAAATTAGAATTATTAATATATTTTTTTAAACATTTTGTATCAAGCTATTTTTTATATATATATTTTTTTTAATGATTTATATCAATAATGTCATTTATCAATGTCATTTTTTTTCCATTATCGATATCAAAAATGTCATTATCATAACCGAGAATTGTGCGACAAACAAAAAACATCCAGCTAGAAAGCGGGCCGCAAACAGGCAAGTAACAGAACAACAGTGGTGCGCAGAACGGCATCTCGGAAACACACAACTCCTCGATCCTTGTCACGGATTGGCTATTGCAGCAGACGGCCACACCGGGTTCCACTCCTATCGGCTAAAAACAAGAAGTGGCTCCAGTGGGCACAATTGAGGAGTGGAAAAGCATTGCCTGGTATGATGAATAACGGTTTCTGTTGCGTCGTGCTGATGTCAGAGTTAGGATTTGGCGAAAGAAGCATGAGTTCATGGACCTATCTTGCCCGGTGACAACGGTACAGGCTGGTGACGGGGGTGTAAAGGTTTGGGGAATGTTTTCCTGGCACATGTTAGGTCCCTTGATACCAATTGAGCAACGTTTCCATGCCTGGAGGGAATTCAGGCTGTTCTGGAGGCAAAGTGGGGGGTTGGCCCGACTAGATGGGTGTGCCTAATAAACTGTGTATATATTAAAAACAGCTTTACACAATTGTTTCATACAATTTTCTATTTTGACTGGAATTGTGTTTGTCATTGTTAATAAATACAGCATTTATTTTGAGTTCAAAATAGTTTAGAAAAATACTTTTCTCATCAGATAGTGCTACTTTCCCCTCTTCTTGTAAGAAGAGGCTGGGACCAGGGTTGCAGGAAATATTTATTTGGTGTCACATCCCTGGTAGTATCAATATCCCATCCCTGGTAGTATCAATATCCCATCCCTGGTAGTATCAATATCCCATCCCTGGTAGTATCAATATCCCATCCCTGGTAGTATCAATATCGCATCCCTGGTAGTATCAATATCCTATCCCTGGTAGTATCAATAACACATCCCTGGTAGTATCAATATCACATCCCTGGTAGTGTCAATATCACTATCAATATCCCATCCCTGGTAGTGTCAATATCCCATCCCTGGTAGTATCAATATCCCATCCCTGGTAGTGTCAATATCCCATCCCTGGTAGTGTCAATATCCCATCCCTGGTAGTATCAATATCCCATCCCTGGTAGTGTCAATATCCCATCCCTGGTAGTATCAATATCCCATCCCTGGTAGTGTCAATATCCCATCCCTGGTAGTATCAATATCCCATTCCTGGTAGTATCAATATCCCATCCCTGGTAGTATCAATATCCCATCCCTGGTAGTGTCAATATCCCATCCCTGGTAGTGTCAATATCCCATCCCTGGTAGTATCAATATCCCATCCCTGGTAGTGTCAATATCCCATCCCTGGTAGTATCAATATCCCATCCCTGGTAGTATCAATATCCCATCCCTGGTAGTATCAATATCCCATCCCAGGTAGTATCAATATCCCATCCCTGGTAGTATCAATATCCCATCCCTGGTAGTGTCAATATCCCATCCCTGGTAGTATCAATATCCCATCCCTGGTAGTATCAATATCCTATCCCTGGTAGTATCAATAACCCATCCCTGGTAGTATCAATATCACATCCCTGGTAGTGTCAATATCACTATCAATATCCCATCCCTGGTAGTGTCAATATCCCATCCCTGGTAGTATCAATATCCCATCCCTGGTAGTATCAATATCCCATCCCTGGTAGTATCGATATCACATCCCTGGTAGTATCAATATCCCATCCCTGGTAATGTCGATATCCCATCCCTGGTAGTGTCGATATCCCATCCCTGGTAGTATCAATATCCCATCCCTGGTAGTGTCAATATCCCATCCCTGGTAGTATCAATATCCCATCCCTGGTAGTGTCAATATCCCATCCCTGGTAGTATCAATATCCCATCCCTGGCAGTGTCAATATCCCATCCCTGGCAGTGTCAATATCCCATCCCTGATAGTGTCAATATCCCATCCCTGGTAGTATCAATATCCCATCCCTGATAGTGTCAATATCCCATACCTGGTAGTATCAATATCCCATCCCTGATAGTGTCAATATCCCATCCCTGGTAGTATCAATATCCCATACCTGGTAGTGTCAATATCCCATCCCTGGTAGTATCGATATCACATCCCTGGTAGTATCAATAACCCATCCCTGGTAGTATCGATATCACATCCCTGGTAGTGTCAATATCACTATATATATCCCATCCCTGGTAGTATCAATATCCCATCCCTGGTAGTATCAATATCCCATCCCTGGTAGTATCAATATCCCATCCCTGGTAGTTTCAATATCCTATCCCTGGTAGTATCAATAACCCATCCCTGGTAGTATCAATATCACATCCCTGGTAGTGTCAATATCACTATCAATATCCCATCCCTGGTAGTGTCAATATCCCATCCCTGGTAGTATCAATATCCCATCCCTGGTAGTATCAATATCCCATCCCTGGCAGTGTCAATATCCCATCCCTGGTAGTATCAATATCCCATCCCTGGTAGTGTCAATATCCCATCCCTGGTAGTATCAATATCCCATCCCTGGTAGTATCAATATCACATCCCTGGTAGTGTCAATATCCCATCCCTGGTAGTGTCAATATCCCATCCCTGGTAGTGTCAATATCCCATCCCTGGTAGTGTCAATATCCCATCACTGGTAGTGTCAATATCCTATCCCTGGTACTGTCAATATCCCATCCCTGGTAGTATCAATATCCTATCCCTGGTACTGTCAATATCCCATCTCTGGGAGTATCGGTAGGATAGTCAGTTTTACTAGGGTAAGTTTGGCGGCGTGAGTGAAGGATGCTTTGTTGCGGAATAGAAAGCCGACTCTAGATTTGATTTTAGATTGGAGATGTTTGATATGAGTCTGGAAGGAAAGTTTGCAGTCTAGCCAGACACCTAGGTACTTATAGATGTCCACATATTCTAGGTCGGAACCATCCAGGGTGGTGATGCTAGTCGGACGTGCGGGTGAATATCCCACGTAGAGTCACATTTTCATGAATAAAGTGAGGAAGTGAGTGAGGAAGACCCAAGTCATTGAAACGAATCCCTGCCATCAGAAAAGAGTTGTGTAAATTCCATAGTCTGACAAGTATATCATGTAAATTCCATAGACTGACAGGTATATCATTAAATTCCTAATGGATATTCTTGCATAGTGTAAAGCACAGATTATTACGAATCACAATCCATCTGACCAATGCGAGGAAGGAGATCATTTTGCGCCAAACCTGTTTTGATGTTGTCACGTGGGGAAAAGATGGCGGAAGTGGATGATGAGTTAAAATCAAGCAGCGCGTCAAGTAAAGTTGGCGAATACGATTGTTCTGAAGTATCAAAAAACTGTAACTAAAAGGAAATAGTCTCAAGTGGAGGATACGTTTATGAATCATAATGAATCACTTCCTGTTTGGGATGCATTTGTTGGGTAAAGATGCATATGTAGGATACCTGTTTGAAGTGTCTAATGGTGAAGTATGCGCTGGGGAAAGTGGATTCTGTCAGAGTGACCAGGAGTGGTCTTTATTTGGATTCATTGTATTTCTGAAGAACAGAGGAAGATTGCAGTGAGCCTCAAAAGAATCCGGACAACAGAAGTTTTGAACTTTCGGAGCAGAGACACCCGTCAAAGGAGTCATCTCAGGGGTGACGACTGATGTTCAGGTTGAATCCTTGAAGAGACTTCCTGGTGCGGTTGACGCCCCGGGCGTCTGACCCGCTGGGTGACTGAAGGAAAAGAAGAACGTCTGTTGTATCTATGATCGTACGCTATCCATTTGTTTTTTTTTGTATGTTATTTTAATATATGAGAATTGACCAATGATATCAGGCCACACCTGGCCATGATTACAGACACCTGTGTGTCTTTTGACACTATTTAAATGAGTCACCCCGCAGTGTTTTGTCGTTACACCCTGATGAAGACAGCTTGTCTGTCGATACGTTGGACAAAAATCATTTTTGCATCTGAGCTCCTAGAGTGTGCTGCTCTCCTTTATATTTGTTTAAGAGGACGCACCACACTGTAGTAAATGTTTTCTGCCAGTCACAAGATACCCTGTGTGTTAAAAGGTGTATTAGGGTGTGTTAAAGGTGTGTTAAAGAGGTGTATTTTGTGACTTTCACCAAATCAAATTGTATTTGTCACATTCTCTGAATACAACAGGTGTAGGTAGACCTTACAGTGAAATTCTTACTTTACAAGCCCTTAACCAACAATGCAGTTTTAAGAAAAATAAGTGTAAAATTAAATAATAGATAAGAGTAAAATAAGTCATATTTGAAGAGCAGCGGTAACATAACAGTAGCAAGGCTATCTATAAGGTGTACCCTTACAGAGTCAATGGCATTGCCACAGTTATAAACTGCACAAGTCTCAAAGAAATTAAAGAAACTGGGTATTATTGTGGCTGCAGCAGAAACGTTTTTGTGACTAAAGGATTTTACATCTGAAAGACTTGCAAGGGGTACTGGCACCAGAAGACCAGTCCTCCCAGGTTCCCCTTCAGCCTATGTTGGGATCAGATCTGTTTTATATATTTTTTTAAACAGAAACATTGTTTGATTTAGTTTATATATGTATTTTTGGTAGTTTGGTGTTTTTTTGTGGGTTTTTTGTTCCATTTTGGGAATCCTGTTTCCATCGCGCACAGCAGGTGGCAGAATGCACATTCAATTGTGCGATCTCCAATAGAAGAAGATGTTGCCACGTGATGTGTCCTGGATCAGCTGATATATGGTCACGTGATTTTTTTTAACAACAAGGAAGAAGTCGTTTGCACCGAAGAACATACAGCGGTTTTTTTACAACGTTTATAATCAGTGATTATTATGTTTAACGTTCTTTATTCTTCTTTTAAGTTTTCCTTGTCTTGAATGCAGTATTACGTGTTAATAGATCATTTGGTTGTTTTTAAATGTTCGGAACCTAACTAGATACTTTTATCTGGCAACAATTCCTGCAGAAGCCACAACAATGAGCGCGTTTAGAAAAAGAGGAAGCGTTCTTGTTGTCCTTTATTACGTCGGGAGTTTTCACGTCCTTTTCGGATACAATGTATCCAGAGGAGAGCAGCACGATCTCAGCCTGAACAGGAAATGGACCATACAGAACTCAAATGGGTCTCTGTCGCTTCCTGCAGAGGTACCGGGGTGTGTACACTCTGCTCTCCTGAAACAGGGCTTTATCAAGGTGAGAAGAGTCGTGATGTTTTCTGTCTTTTTTTTAAAGATTAGCTAGGTGAGCGAGAAGGGGGTAGCTGCAGCCCAATATGGCGAACGGAGTACACGCGAGTGGTAATCGACTGGGAAAGCAGTCATCCCTCACTTAAACAATACTATCGCCATCTACTGGCCAGTTTACCTACAGCAATCACAACAAGTGGTCCCTCACTAAAACCAATATGGTCGCCTTCTATTAGCCGGTGTATGTTTGGCCAAACTGTTGTCTGGTATAATCATCATGAAACACAGAATTCAGGTTCCTTTACTAATGTATTTACTACAACTTTGAACCGACACTTCACTTCTTATTCTCCTTTACTCCTTCGTCTGCATCTCGGTTATCAAATATAATTATTGAATTGATGTCCAAAATATCATATCATATATGTCTTTTTCAAATGTCACAGTATTTTATCTTTTTGAATAATACAAATTTCGAAATGTACTGAATGAGTGGTGGGTGACCCTAGGGTGGCAACACATACAGCTCTGGAAAAAAATAGGAGACCACTGCAAAATGATCCGTTTCTCTTATTGTACTATTGGGCTACAGCTACCCATACTCCAGTCACCATACTGGGGGACAGCTACCCATACTCCAGTCACCATATTGGGGGACAGCTACCCATACTCCAGTCACCATATTGGGGGACAGCTACCCATACTCCAGTCACCATATTGGGGGACAGCTACCCATACTCCAGTCACCATACTGGGGGACAGCTACCTGTATTCCAGTCACCATATTGGGGGACAGCTACCCATACTCCAGTCACCATATTGGGGGACAGCTACCCATACTCCAGTCACCATATTGGGCTACAGCTACCCATACTCCAGTCACCATACTGGGGGACAGCTACCCATACTCCAGTCACCATACTGGGCTACAGCTACCCATACTCCAGTCACCATATTGGGCTACAGCTACCCATACTCCAGTCACCATATTGGGCTACAGCTACCCATACTCCAGTCACCATACTGGGCTACAGCTACCCATACTCCAGTCACCATACTGGGCTACAGCTACCCATACTCCAGTCACCATATTGGGCTACAGCTACCCATACTCCAGTCACCATATTGGGCTACAGCTACCCATACTCCAGTCACCATACTGGGGGACAGCTACCCATACTCCAGTCACCATATTGGGCTACAGCAACCCATACTCCAGTCACCATATTGGGCTACAGCTACCCATACTCCAGTCACCATATTGGGGAACAGCTACCCATACTCCAGTCACCATATTGGGGGACAGCTACCCATACTCCAGTCACCATACTGGGGGACAGCTACCCATACTCCAGTCACCATACTGGGGGACAGCTACCCATACTCCAGTCACCATACTGGGGACAGCTACCCATACTCCAGTCACCATACTGGGCTGCAGCTAACCATACTCCAGTCACCATATTGGGCTACAGCTACCCATACTCCAGTCACCATATTGGGCTGCAGCTACCCATACTCCAGTCACCATATTGGGCTACAGCTACCCATACTCCAGTCACCATACTGGGGGACAGCTACCCATACACCAGTCACCATATTGGGCTACAGCTACCCATACTCCAGTCACCATATTGGGCTACAGCTACCCATACTCCAGTCACCATACTGGTGGACAGCTACCCATACTCCAGTCACCATATTGGGCTACAGCTACCCATACTCCAGTCACCATACTGGTGGACAGCTACCCATATTCCAGTCACCATACTGGGGGACAGCTACCCATACTCCAGTCACCATACTGGGCTACAGCTACCCATACTCCAGTCACCATACTGGGCTACAGCTACCCATACTCCAGTCACCATACTGGTGGACAGCTACCCATATTCCAGTCACCATACTGGGGGACAGCTACCCATACTCCAGTCACCATACTGGGCTGCAGCAACCCATACTGCAGTCACCATACTGGGGGACAGCTACCCATACTGCAGTCACCATACTGGGGGACAGCTACCCATACTCCAGTCACCATATTGGGGGACAGCTACCCATACTCCAGTCACCATACTGGGCTACAGCTACCCATACTCCAGTCACCATACTGGTGGACAGCTACCCATATTCCAGTCACCATATTGGGGGACAGCTACCCATACTCCAGTCACCATATTGGGGGACAGCTACCCGTATGCCAGTCACCATATTGGGGGACAGCTACCCATACTCCAGTCACCATACTCGGGGGACAGCTACCCATATTCCAGTCACCATATTAGGGGACAGCTACCTGTACTCCAGTCACCATATTGGGCTACAGCTACCCGTATTCCAGTCACCATATTGGGGGACAGCTACCCGTATTCCAGTCACCATACTGGGGGACAGCTACCCATACTCCAGTCACCATATTGGGCTACAGCTACCCGTTCTTGAGATCAGCTGACTGAAGAATTACCAAATTTTTTACATGAAAATGCCTGGTTCTCTCTCTCTTTTGTCTCTCTCTCCTGTCTCTCTCTCTCTCTCCTGTCTCTCTCCCTCTCTCCTGTCTCTCTCTCTCTCTCTCCTGTCTCTCTCTGTCTTTCAGGATCTCTACTTCAGGTTCAATGATGTAGCATACAGGTGGATCGCTCTTGACAACTGGACATACACGACTACATTTTCTGCCTCAACAGAGCTAAGGTACTGTTTACACAGCTTACAATTCCAGCCCCATGGTGTCACTGTATTCACTACTCCCAGGGCTGCTGCCCCGGACACTGGACAAGCCTTGTCTTTCAGGGCCTGTTCCCTGGACTCAGAACAAGCCTCGACTTTCAGGGCCGGTTCCCCGGACTCAGAACAAGCCTTGTCTTTCAGGGCCGGTTCCCCGGACACTAGACAAGCCTTGTCTCGGACTAAAAATAACCTTCGATAGAGATTCTCCCTTGAGCTGTCTTTTTAGTCTAGAACTAGGCTTAATTTGTGTCCGGGGAGCCACCCCTTCAGTTTTACTAAGATAGACCTTCCTGTCCTCTGCTCCAGGGCTAAACAAAGAGTCCAGCTGGTGTTTGAAGGAGTGGACACTGTAGCGTCCATCTCTCTGAATGGAGTTGTTGTGGGAAAGACAGACAACATGTTCCGCAGATATGTATGGAAAAAGTATATTATTTACCTTATGAATGTTGTTCATGTTGCACATTTTGTAGCATATAATTCAAGGTGTGTCTAATCATGTATGATAGTTTAGTTAAATGGTCAAATCTGTTTTATCATTTACGTAGTATGTATGTATAGTGATTATGTTTGATCTGGCCCAAACATAACGACCATAAGCCATTTAGCAGACACCTTTATCCAAAGAGACATCCTCCAGAGCGTGCACACATTTTACCCAGAGGGCATCGAACCCCGAATCCCGGCATTGCAAGCACTATGCTTTACCAACTGAGGCTGGGCCACTTGATAACATGATTCCCTGATGTTCAGGACTTCAGCGTAGGCCAGTTGTTGAGGGAGGGGGAGAACGTTGTGAAGGTGAGCCTCCTCTCCCCTGTCTTGTACGCCTCAGAGAGGAGTCAGGCTCACTCCTCCTACAGCGTGCCCCCTGACTGTCCTCCACCCGTTCAGAAGGGAGAATGTCACGTCAACTTTATCAGAAAGGTGAGTGGCTTTTCATCTTTTCAGTTAATAGTACTTATTGTGTGTTGACAGAAAATATTCAATTTTTTAACAATATTAGCTTAGTAACGTTAAGCTAATTTTCTAGCTAGCTAGCACAAACAATGTTATCTTGTCTAGTAGACCTAGCTAGCTACGTCAGTAACCAACTTTAATGTCCTTCTCTGGACTGACATTTGCAATTGCTTATTTCAATTTACCTCGGTGTTTCATGTCCACACCATAACGCAACGCTGGCATCCTGCACATTGAGACACTTTTTACTCTGTCATTCACCACATTCTTATTGGCAGGCTCGACAGCCTTGGTTTCTCTAATGACTGCCTCGCCTGGTTCACCAACTACTTCTCTGATAGAGTTCAGTGTGTCAAATCGGAGGGCCTGTTGTCTGGACCTCTGGTAGTCTCTATGGGGGTGCCACAGGGTTCAATCCTCGGGCCAACTCTCTTCTCTGTATACATCAATGATGTCGCTCTCGCTGCTGGTGATTCTTTGATCCACCTCTACGCAGATGACACCATTCTGTATACTTCTGGCCCCTCTTTGGACACTGTGTTAACTAACCTCCAGACGAGCTTCAATGCCATACAACTCTCCTTCTGTGGCCTCCAACTGCTCTTATATGCAAGTAAAACTAAATGCATGCTTTTCAATCGATCGCTGCCCGCACCTGCCTGCCCGTCCAGCATCACTACTCTGGACGGTTCTGACTTAGAATACGTGGACAACTACAAATACCTGGGTGTCTGGTTAGACTGTAAACTCTCCTTCCAGACTCACATTAAACATCTCCAATCCAAAATTAAATATAGAATCAGCTTCCTATATCGCAAAAAGCATCCTTCACTCATGCTGCCAAGTCTCTGCTAGGTAAAGCCTCGACTTATCTCAGCTCACTGATCACCATAGCAGCACCCACTCGTAGCACGTGCTCCAGCAGGTATATTTCACTGGTCACCCCCAAAGCCAATTTCTCCTTTGGTCGCCTTTCCTTCCAGTTCTCTGCTGCCAATGACTGGAACGAACTGCAAACATCTCTGAAGCTGGAGATTCATATCTCCCTCACTAGCTTTAAGCACCAGTTGTCAGAGCAGATCACTGCACCTGTACATAGCCCATCTGTAAACTGCCCATCTATCTACCTACCTCATCCCCATACACTATTTATTTATTTATCTTGCTCCTTTGCACCCCAGTATCTCTACCTGCACATTCATCTTCTGCTGATCTACCATTCCAGTGTTTAATTGCTATATTGTAATTACTTCGCCACCATGGCCTATTTATTTCCTTATCTTACCTCATTTGCACTCACTGTATATAGACTTTTTGTTTTCTTTTGTTCTACTGTATCATTGACTGTATGTTTTGTTTATTCCATGTGTAACTCTGTGTTGTTGTTTGTGTCGAACTGCTTTGCTTTATCTTGGCCAGGTCGCAGTTGTAAATGATAACTTGTTCTCAACTAGCCTACCTGGTTAAATAAAGGTTAAATAAAAATGTAATAAAAAAAAATATGTCCACTGGTTTCTAGTGGTGTTGATGTTCTTCTTCCGGCTCCATTTATTTTATTTTTATTTTTTTTATTTTACCAGGCAAGTCAGTTAAGAACAAATTCTTATTTTCAATGACGGCCTGGGAACAGTGGGTTAACTGCCTGTTCAGGGGCAGAACGACAGATTTGTACCTTGTCAGCTCGGGGGTTTGAACTCACAACCTTCCGGTTACTAGTCCAACGCTCTAACCACTAGGCTACCCTGCCGCCCCATCATGACGGACACATTATCTATGACATTATCCATCACATTATCCAGATAATGTAGCTGCCGCTCTCACAACCAAAATAAACGTCTTCAGAAATAGAAGGCATTTCGGAGGAGGCAAAAATCAGGTTGAACCATTCTAGCCAATCAGAGGGCAGATCTCACTGTGAACAACAGGCACAACTGTTTCCGCTAGTTACCACAGCCACAAAGACGATAGTCTACATCGTAGACATTCATGAAAACTAAAATTCGCTTTGTGGTTTTCATTTAAGGTTAGGGATAAGTTTAACACTGTGGTTAAGGTTTCAAATCACCATCCAACATACAGATGCTTATGACGTTGGAGTCATTATTGTGTGTCCTAGAAAATAACAGTCAATTATATTTGTTTTCACCATTCACCCGTTGGATAACTCTCCTGTCTGATGGTCTTTTACCCCACCAGGCTCAGAGTTCCTTCAGCTGGGACTGGGGACCGTCATTCCCAACCCTGGGGCTGTGGAAGGGTGTTCATCTGGAGGCCTTTGATGTGCTGCGCCTAATCCATCTCTCTACTGTACCAGTCTATAGTATGTCTCTGTGTCTCTCTCTGTGTCTCTCTCTGTGTCTTTCTCTGTGTCTCTCTCTGTGTCTCTCTCTCTCTGTCTCTGTCTCTCACTCTCTCTCCATGTGTCTGACTCTCTGTTTGTCTCTCTCTGTGTCTCTCTCTGTGTCTCTCTCTGTGTCTCTCTGTGTCTCTGTCTCTCTGTGTCTCTGTCTCTCTGTGTCTCTGTCTCTCTATCTCTCTGTCTCTCTATCTCTCTATCTCTATCTCTCTCTCTCACTCTCTCCAACTCTGTCTCTCTGTGTCTCTGTTTCTCTCTCTCTCTCTCTCTCTCTCTCTCTCTCTCTCTCTCTCTCTCTCTGCATGGGTATCTAACTATTCTGAACTTATCTATACAGCTACTCTGTGAACTCTCCTAGGCTGAATCCCAAATCACCCCCTTGCGCCTCTGGCCTCCATTTGTGCGTTCTGCCTTCGCCATATGCACAAGTGTCCCAAATCTGAGGGAGTTAAAATGATGGAAGGTGTATTAGACTCTTCGATAGCCACTTTGACCGAGTCTTGCTTCGCTGCTGCGAGTTGATAGGGGCGAGGGGGTGGTTTGGGATTCACCGCTAGTCATGGAAAGCCGTCTTCTTCCTCTTCTTCCTCTTCCTGTCTCCCAGACTCCTCTCTGTCTCAGTGGGTGGTAACGGTGGAAGTGTTGGTTGATGCTGTGGAGGAGACTAAAGTCCAGGTCAACCTCTCTCTGATGGAGCTGTCTACAGAACAAACCTTCATGGTGTTGTTTCCATCTGGGCAGAGCAAGAACACCTTGAGCCTCCATGTCAACACAGTTAGTATGGGCTGCTGGGTGGGAAGGTGACTTATGGTTCTGGAACTAATGGCTCCCTGTTCCCTTTATAGTGCCTTACTGTTGACCAGAGTCCTTTACAGTATAGTGCCCTACTGTTGACCAGAGTCCTCTACAGTATAGTGCCCTACTGTTGACCAGAGTCCTCTACAGTATAGTGCCCTACTGTTAACCAGTCCTTTACAGTATAGTGCCCTACTGTTGACCAGAGTCCTCTACAGTATAGTGCCCTACTGTTAACCAGTCCTTTACAGTATAGTGCCCTACTGTTGACCAGAGTCCTCTACAGTATAGTGCCCTACTGTTGACCATCCCTTTACAGTATAGTGCCCTACTGTTAACCAGAGTCCTTTACAGTATAGTGCCCTACTGTTGACCAGAGTCCTATACAGTATAGTGCCCTACTGTTGACCAGAGTCCTCTACAGTATAGTGCCCTACTGTTGACCAGAGTCCTCTACAGTATAGTGCCCTACTGTTGACCAGAGTCCTCTACAGTATAGTGCCCTACTGTTGACCAGAGTCCTCTACAGTATAGTGCCCTACTGTTAACCAGTCCTTTACAGTATAGTGCCCTACTGTTGACCAGAGTCCTCTACAGTATAGTGCCCTACTGTTAACCAGTCCTTTACAGTATAGTGCCCTACTGTTGACCAGAGTCCTCTACAGTATAGTGCCCTACTGTTGACCAGAGTCCTCTACAGTATAGTGCCCTACTGTTGACCAGAGTCCTTTACAGTATAGTGCCCTACTGTTGACCAGAGTCCTCTACAGTATAGTGCCCTACTGTTGACCAGAGTCCTTTACAGTATAGTGCCCTACTGTTGACCAGAGTCCTATACAGTATAGTGCCCTACTGTTAACCAGTCCTTTACAGTATAGTGCCCTACTGTTGACCAGAGTCCTTTACAGTATAGTGCCCTACTGTTGACCAGAGTCCTTTACAGTATAGTGCCCTACTGTTGACCAGAGTCCTCTACAGTATAGTGCCCTACTGTTGACCAGAGTCCTCTACAGTATAGTGCCCTACTGTTAACCAGTCCTCTACAGTATAGTGCCCTACTGTTGACCAGAGTTCTTTACAGTATAGTGCCCTACTGTTGACCAGAGTCCTCTACAGTATAGTGCCCTACTGTTAACCAGTCCTCTACAGTATAGTGCCCTACTGTTGACCAGAGTTCTTTACAGTATAGTGCCCTACTGTTGACCAGAGTCCTCTACAGTATAGTGCCCTACTGTTGACCAGAGTCCTCTACAGTATAGTGCCCTACTGTTGACCAGAGTCCTCTACAGTATAGTGCCCTACTGTTGACCAGAGTCCTCTACAGTATAGTGCCCTACTGTTGACCAGAGTCCTCTACAGTATAGTGCCCTACTGTTGAGAAGGGCCCTTGGGGTTATAAAGGTAATAGGATGCCATTTGGGACACATCTTATCTCTACTGGAATGTCCGGGTTTTAGCATGTCTCTATTTTTCATCGTGCTGAGGTAAATGTTTAGTGTGTGTGTGTTGTAGAGTAACCAGGTGAAGCTGTGGTGGCCCAGTGGCCATGGTGAGCAGCACTCCTATCATCTCAGTGTGAGAGGAACCATGCTGGAGGGAACAGCCATACTCAGGACAGACACACAGGTCAGACCTCAACATCTCTACTCCTCTACTATCCCCTCTTTTCTCTCTGTCTCCAGTCCTCTCTTTTCTCTCTGTCTCCAGTCTTTTCTCTCTGTCTCCAGTCCTCTCTCTTCTCACGGTCTCCAGTCCTCTCTTCTCACGGTCTCCAGTCCTCTCTCTTCTCACGGTCTCCAGTCCTCTCTCTTCTCACGGTCTCCAGTCCTGTCTCTTCTCACGGTCTCCAGTCCTGTCTCTTCTCACGGTCTCCAGTCCTGTCTCTTCTCACGGTCTCCAGTCCTCTCTCTTCTCACGGTCTCCAGTCCTGTCTCTTCTCACGGTCTCCAGTCCTCTCTCTTCTCACGGTCTTCTGTCTTCTGTCTTCTCTCTGTCTCCAGTCCTCTGTCCTCTCCCTCAAAGTGTCAATGAATCTGATTTAATGTAAGTAGTAGTATTTAGTTCACCTGTTTACACTAGACAGAATGCTAAAATCTTCACTGGTGATCTTAGCCTTTCAGTGTTACTAATCAAATCAAATCAAATGTATTTATATAGCCCTTCGTACATCAGCTGATATCTCAAAGTGCTGTACAGAAACCCAGCCTAAAACCCCAAACAGCAAGCAATGCAGGTGTAGAAGCACGGTGGCTAGGAAAAACTCCCTAGAAAGGCCAAAACCTAGGAAGAAACCTAGAGAGGAACCAGGCTATGTGGGGTGGCCAGTCCTCTTCTGGCTGTGCTGGGTGAAGATTATAACAGAACACGCCAAGATGTTCAAATGTTCATAAATAACCAGCATGGTCAAATAATAATAATCACAGGCAGAACAGTTGAAACTGGAGCAGCAGCACGGCTAGGTGGACTGGGGACAGCAAGGAGTCATCATGTCAGGTAGTCCTGAGGCATGGTCCTAGGGCTCAGGTCCTCCAAGAAGGAGAGAGAGAGAGAATTAGAGAGGGCATACTTACATTCACACAGGACACCGGATAGGACAGGAGAAGTACTCCAGATATAACAAACTGACCCTAGCCCCCCGACACAAACTACTGCAGCATAAATACTGGAGGCGGAGACAGGAGGAGTCAGGAGACACTGTGGCCCCATCCGAGGACACCCCTGGACAGGGCCAAACAGGAAGGTTATAACCCCACCCACTTTGCCAAAGCACAGCCCCCACACCACTAGAGGGATATTTTCAACCACCAACTTACCATCCTGAGACAAGGCCGAGTATAGCCCACAAAGACCTCAGCCACGGCACAACCCAAAGGGGGGTGGGGAGGGGCGCCAACCCAGACAGGAAGACCACGTCAGTGACTCAACCCACTCAAGTGACGCACCCCTCCCAGGGACGGTATGAAAGAGCATCAGTAAGCCAGTGACTCAGCCCCTGTAATAGGGTTAGAGGCAGAGAATCCCCGTGGAAAGAGGGGAACCGGCCAGGCAGAGACAGCAAGGGCGGTTCGTTGCTCCAGAGCCTTTCCGTTCACCTTCCCACTCCTGGGCCAGACTACACTCAATCATATGACCTACTGAAGAGATGAGTCTTCAGTAAAGACTTAAAGGTTGAGACAGAGTCTGCGTCTCTCACATGGGTAGGCAGACCATTCCATAAAAATGGAGCTCTATAGGAGAAAGCCCTGTCTCCAGCTGTTTGCTTAGAAATTCTAGGGACTATTAGGAGGCCTGCGTCTTGCTATATTTAATAGCCTCTCTGTCTCCAGGTGTATTTAACATCCTCTCGGTCTCCAGGTGTATTTAACAGCCTCTCTGTCTCCAGGTGTATTTAACAGCCTCTCTGTCTCCAGGTGTATTTAACAGCCTCTCTGTCTCCAGGTGTATTTAACAGCCTCGTTGTCTCCAGGTGTATTTAACAGCCTCTCTGTCTCCAGGTGTATTTAACAGCCTCTCTGTCTCCAGGTGTATTTAACAGCCTCTCTGTCTCCAGGTGTATTTAACAGCCTCTCTGTCTCCAGGTGTATTTAACAGCCTCTCGGTCTCCAGGTGTATTTAACAGCCTCTCGGTCTCCAGGTGTATTTAACATCCTCTCTGTCTCCAGGTGTATTTAACATCCTCTCTGTCTCCAGGTGTATTTAACATCCTCTCTGTCTCCAGGTGTATTTAACATCCTCTCTGTCTCCAGGTGTATTTAACATCCTCTCTGTCTCCATCCTCTCTGTCTCCGGGTGTATTTAACAGCCTCTCTGTCTCCGGGTGTATTTAACAGCCTCTCTGTCTCCAGGTGTATTTAACAGCCTCTCTGTCTCCAGGTGTATTTAACAGCCTCTCTGTCTCCAGGTGTATTTAACAGCCTCTCTGTCTCCAGGTGTATTTAACAGCCTCTCTGTCTCCAGGTGTATTTAACAGCCTCTCTGTCTCCAGGTGTATTTAACATCCTCTCTGTCTCCAGGTGTATTTAACAGCCTCTCTGTCTCCAGGTGTATTTAACAGCCTCTCTGTCTCCAGGTGTATTTAACAGCCTCTCTGTCTCCAGGTGTATTTAACAGCCTCTCTGTCTCCAGGTGTATTTAACATCCTCTCTGTCTCCAGGTGTATTTAACATCCTCTCTGTCTCCAGGTGTATTTAACATTCTCTCTGTCTCCAGGTGTATTTAACATCCTCTCTGTCTCCATCCTCTCTGTCTCCGGGTGTATTTAACAGCCTCTCGGTCTCCAGGTGTATTTAACATCCTCTCTGTGTTAATCCCAAGGTGTATTTCCGTACAGTAGAGCTGGTCCAGGAGCCAATCGCTGGTTCCCCTGGGCTGAGTTTCTACTTCCGGGTCAACAAGAAGCCCATCTTCCTGAAGGGGTCAAACTGGATCCCAGCTCACGCCCTTCAGGACCTGGTCAGCCCTGCTGAGTGAGACACACATACATACACACACACACACTTGTGTCTTTGGTCTTAATCATGATATCAACCTTTCACTCATTAAATACTTCTAAGATGGGATGTGTTTTGTATATTTGAAACGGCCACATTATAATGTCATTATGTTTACATTATGATTCAAACAAGACTTTAGTGTTCTGATTGAACACACCGGTGCGTCAGTCTAAGTTACTTCACACAACAAATCCCCATCAAAATCTGTCAGTTTAAACAAGAGATGTGTCTCAATCCACCGCATCTGCCAGTGTCTCACTTCCCCATCTGAGGTGAAAGGTGACAGAGTGGTGTTTATCAGACGAGGAGACATCCCATCTGTGGTGACAGAGCTAGAGTGGTGTTTATCAGACCAGGAGACATCCCCTCTGAGGTGACAGAGAGGTGTTTATCAGACCAGGAGACATCCCATCTGTGGTGAGAGTGGTGTTTATCAGACCAGGAGACATCCCATCTGAGGTGACAGAGTGGTGTTTATCAGACCAGGAGACATCCCATCTGTGGTGAGAGTGGTGTTTATCAGACCAGGAGACATCCCATCTGAGGTGACAGAGTGGTGTTTATCAGACCAGGAGACATCCCATCTGAGGTGACCGAGTGGTGTTTATCAGACCAGGAGACATCCCATCTGAGGTGAAAGGTGACAGAGCTAGAGAGATGTTTATCAGACCAGGAGACATCCCGAAAATCAGTCTTGTCATGTAAACGTCTGTAGCGTCTGAACCGTTTGGGAGCCCACTGTGGAGCATTAGATATTAAACCTTAGTCTGAAGGTAGCCCATACATATATTATATATATTTTTAAATATTTTATTTTATTCCTAAAGAGTTCGTAAAATTCTAAATCAAATTAGCAAAATGATCCATGTTATGACCATCTTAAACCAATATGTCAGCTCCCGTCTTAGACTGGAGTTAAAACCCTCACTGTAACCTGATAGATTTGAACAGACCCTAGTTAGTCGTTACTGTCTTGTTCGGTCTTTGCCTAACCATTGACAACAGTTGTGTTCTGTTTCAGTGTGAGGAACCTTCTACAGTCGTCTGTCAGCGCTAATATGAACGCTCTCAGGGTCTGGGGGGGAGGAGTCTATGAGCAGGACATGTTCTACTCTCTCTGTGATGAGATGGGGATCATGGTAACTGACTGACTAGTACTCTTTCTCGTTGTCTTCGTCACAAACTCCCAATTCCCTTTATACCGCTGTACTTTTGACCAATACCTTGTCTGTTCTTAGATCTGGCAGGACTTCATGTTTGCCTGTGCCATGTACCCCACTGAGCCTGACTTCATAGAGACGGTTAGAGAGGAGGTTGTCCAACAGGTGAGCTACACCTACAGGGTTGACTTTAGGATCTTTGTCCAGACCTCGACGGCCCGTAGAGCACACTACAGGGTTGACTTTAGGATCTTTGTCCATCCTGCCCGTAGAGCACACTAAACGGTTGACTTTGGTATCTTTGTCCAGGCCTCGACGGCCCGTAGAGCGCTCTGCAAATCTCCTGTTTCTGTAGCGTGAGGCAGCTTGATGCAGCATCCCCTGGACAAGGCCTTGATGTATGTTAATATTGATAAGGATGACTCATTTCCTGGTTATAGCATGTAATAACACGTGTTCCTTCCTGTTTCCTCGCCCCAATCAGGTGAGGCGCTTAAAGTCCCACCCCTCGGTCATCGTGTGGAGTGGGAACAACGAGAATGAGGCTGCCCTGGCCACTAACTGGTTCGGCATCCCCGTTGCCCAGCAACCCCGGTACCATAGAGACTATGTGACTCTGTATGTGGACAACATCAGGGCTATTGTTCAGAAGGTGAGAGACATATCTGAGACATTGAACTAAGAAATACTGAGTCATAATCTGTGTCTAATGCCACCCTAAACCCTATTACCTATGTGGGTCATTCTACAGAAGTCTAAATTGGGGATTGATTGTTTTTCTTGTAATTTGAATCTTATTTTAATTTCCCCCAAACTTTCAGTAGACATTTACAGAATATACAGTACACTAACCTTATATACAGTCCACTAACCTTATATACAGAATATACAGTACACTAACCTTATATACAGTATATTAACCTTATATACAGTCCACTAACCTTATATACAGTATATTAACCTTATATACAGAATATACAGTATATTAACCTTATATACAGAATATACAGTATATTAACCTTATATACAGAATATACAGTATATTAACCTTATATACAGAATATACAGTATATTAACCTTATATACAGAATATACAGTACACTAACCTTATATACAGTCCACTAACCTTATATACAGAATATACAGTACACTAACCTTATATACAGTATATTAACCTTATATACAGTCCACTAACCTTATATACAGTATATTAACCTTATATACAGAATATACAGTATATTAACCTTATATACAGAATATACAGTATATTAACCTTATATACAGAATATACAGTATATTAACCTTATATACAGCACACTAACCTTATATACAGTCCACTAACCTTATATACAGTATATTAACCTTATATACAGAATATACAGTATATTAACCTTATATACAGTCCACTAACCTTATATACAGAATATACAGTATATTAACCTTATATACAGTATATTAACCTTATATACAGAATATACAGTACACTAACCTTATATACAGTATATTAACCTTATATACAGTATATTAACCTTATATACAGTATATTAACCTTATATACAGAATATACAGTATATTAACCTTATATACAGTCCACTAACCTTATATACAGAATATACAGTATATTAACCTTATATACAGTATATTAACCTTATATACAGAATATACAGTACACTAACCTTATATACAGTATATTAACCTTATATACAGAATATACAGTATATTAACCTTATATACAGTACACTAACCTTATATACAGAATATACAGTACACTAACCTTATATACAGTACACTAACCTTATATACAGTACACTAACCTTATATACAGTACACTAACCTTATATACTGTATATTAACCTTATATACAGTATATTAACCTTATATACAGTATATTAACCTTATATACAGAATATACAGTATATTAACCTTATATACAGAATATACAGTATATTAACCTTATATACAGAATATACAGTATATTAACCTTATATACAGTATATTCACTTTATATATAGTACACTAACCTTATATACAGTATATACAGTATACTAACCTTGTACAGTATACAAACCTTATATACAGTATATATAGTATACTAACATTATATAGTTTACTAACCTTATATACAGTATATACAGTACACTAACCTTATATACAGTATATATAGTATACTAACCTTATATACAGTATACTAACCTTATATACAGTATATATAGTATACTAACATTATACAGTATACTAACCTTATATATAGTATACTAACCTTATATACAGTACACAAACCTTATATATCAAATCAAATTTATTTATATAGCCCTTCGTACATCAGCTGATATCTCAAAGTACTGTACAGAAACCCAGCCTAAAACCCCAAACAGCAAGCAATGCAGGTGTAGAAGCACGGTGGCTAGGAAAAACTCCCTAGAAAGGCCAAAACCTAGGAAGAATCCTAGAGAGGAACCAGGCTATGTGGGGTGGCCAGTCCTCTTCTGGCTGTGCCGGGTGGAGATTATAACAGAACATGGCCAAGATGTTCAAATGTTCATAAATGACCAGCATGGTCGAATAATAATAAGGCAGAACAGTTGAAACTGGAGCAGCAGCACGGCCAGGTGGACTGGGGACAGCAAGGAGTCATCATGTCAGGTAGTCCTGGGGCATGGTCCTAGGGCTCAGGTCCTCCGAGAGAGAGAAAGAAAGAGAGAAGGAGAGAATTAGAGAGAGCACATGTGGGTGGCCAGTCCTCTTCTGGCTGTGCCGGGTGGAGATTGTAACAGAACATGGCCAAGATGTTCAAATGTTCATAAATGACCAGCATGGTCGAATAATAATAAGGCAGAACAGTTGAAACTGGAGCAGCAGCTTAGAAATTCTAGGGACAATTAGGAGGCCTGCGTCTTGTGACCGTAGCGTACGTGTAGAGAGATAGGCAAGCCCATGTAATGCTTTGTTGGTTAGCAGTAAAACCTTGAAATCAGCCCTTGCCTTTACAGGAAGCCAGTGTAGGGAGGCTAGCACTGGAGTAATATGATCACATTTTTTGGTTCTAGTCAGGATTCTAGCAGCCGTATTTAGCACTAACTGAAGTTTATTTAGTGCTTTATCCGGGTAGCCGGAAAATAGAGCATTGCAGTAGTCTAATCTAGAAGTGACAAAAGCATGGATTCATTTTTTTGCCTCATTTTTGGACAGAAAGTTTCTGATTTTTGCAATGTTACGTAGATGGAAAAAAGCTGTCCTTGAATCAGTCTTGATATGTTCTTCAAAAGAGAGATCAGGGTCCCGAGTAACGCCAAGGTCCTTCAGTTTTATTTGAGACGACTGTACAACCATTAAGATTAATTGTCAGATTCAACAGAAGATCTCTTTGTTTCTTGGGACCTAGAACAAGCATATCTGTTTTGTCCGAGTTTAAAAGTAAAAAGTTTGCAGCCATCCACTTCCTTATGTCTGAAACACATTCTTCTAGCAAGGGCAATTTTGGGGCTTTACCATGTTTCATTGAAATGTACAGCTGTGTGTCATCCGCATAGCAGTGAAAGTTAACATTATGTTTTCGAATGACATCCCCAAGAGGTAAAATATATAGTGAAAACAATAGTGGTCCTAAAACGGAACCTTGAGGAACACTGACATTTACAGTTGATTTGTCAGAGGACAAACCATTCAGAGACAAACTGATATCTTTCCGACAGATAAGATCTAAACCAGGCCAGAACTTGTCCGTGTAGACCAATTTGGGTTTCCAATCTCTCCAAAAGAATGTGGTGATCGATGGTATCAAAAGCAGCACTAAGGTCTAGGAGCACGAGGACCGATGCAGAGCCTCGGTCTGATGCCATTAAAATGTCATTTACCACCTTCACAAGTGCCGTCAGTGCTATGATGGGGTCTAAAACCAGACTGAAGCATTTCGTACACATTGTTTGTCTTCAGGAAGGCAGTGAGTTGCTGCGCAACAGCCTTTTCTAAACATTTTGAGAGGAATGGAAGATTCGATATAGGCCGATAGTTTTTTATATTTTCTGGGTCAAGGTTTGGCTTTTTCAATAGAGGCTTTATTACTGCCACTTTTAGTGAGTTTGGTACACATCTGGTGGATAGAGAGCCGTTTATTATGTTCAACATAGGAGGGCCAAGCACAGGAAGCAGCTCTTTCAGTAGTTTAGTTGGAATAGGGTCCAGTATGCAGCTTGAAGGTTTAGAGGCAATGATTATTTTCAACAAAGCCTCCTTTGTTGAAAATGATTTCAATTTTCAACAAAGCCTCCTTCACTCACGCCGCCAAACATACCCTAGTAAAACTGACTATCCTACCGATCCTCGACTTCGGCGACGTCATCTACAAAATAGCTTCCAACACTCTACTCAGCAAACTGGATGCAGTTTATCACAGTGCCATCCGTTTTGTTACTAAAGCACCTTATACCACCCACAACTGCGACCTGTATGCTCTAATCGGCTGGCCCTCGCTACATATTCGTCGCCAGACCCACTGGCTCCAGGTCATCTACAAGTCCATGCTAGGTAAAGCTCCGCCTTATCTCAGTTCACTGGTCACGATGGCAACACCCACCCGTAGCACGCGCTCCAGCGCCTTTCGTTCCAGTTCTCTGCTGCCTGTGACTGGAACGAATTGCAAAAATCGCTGAAGTTGGAGACTTTTATCTCCCTCACCAACTTCAAACATCTGCTATCTGAGCAGCTAACCGATCGCTGCAGCTGTACATAGTCTATCGGTAAATAGCCCACCCAATTTTACCTACCTCATCCCCATACTGTTTTTATATTTATTTACTTTTCTGCTCTTTTGATCTCACCCATGGGGTCAAAATTATCACAAGATCGGTGAGCAAAAATCCCAGAACCACACGGGGGAACCTAGTGAATGACCTGCAGAGAGCTGGGACCAAAGTAACAAAGCCTACCATCAGTAACACACTACGCCGCCAGGGACTCAAATCCTGCAGTGCCAGACGTGTCCCCCTGCTTAAGCCAGTACATGTCCAGGCCCGTCTGAAGTTTGCTAGAGAGCATTTGGATGATCCAGAAGAAGATTGGGAGAATGTCATACGGTCAGATCCAACCAAAATATAACTTTTTGGTAAAAACTCAACTCGTCGTGTTTGGAGGACAAAGAATGCTGAGTTCCATCCAAAAGAACACCATACCTACTGTGAAGCATGGGGGTGGAAACATCATGCTTTGGGGCTGTTTTTCTGCAAAGGGACCAGGACGACTGATCCGTGTAAAGGAAAGAATGAATGGGGCCATGTATCGTGAGATTTTGAGCGAAAACCTCCTTCCACCAGCAAGGGCATTGAAGATGAAACGTGGCTGGGTCTTTCAGCATGACAATGATCCCAAACACACCGCCCGGGCAACGAAGGAGTGGCTTCGTAAGAAGCACCGAGTCAATGTTGAGGCTATATACAGGTGGGTACCGGTACCGAGTCAATGTGGAGGCTATATACAGGGGGTACCGGTACAGAGTCAATGTGGAGGCTATATACAGGGGGCACCGGTACAGAGTCAATGTGCGGGGGCACCGGTGTCGAAGTAATTATGGACATGTAGGTAGCGTTAT
Source organism: Oncorhynchus clarkii lewisi (assembly GCF_045791955.1). Taxonomy (NCBI): domain Eukaryota; kingdom Metazoa; phylum Chordata; class Actinopteri; order Salmoniformes; family Salmonidae; genus Oncorhynchus; species Oncorhynchus clarkii. The sequence goes on from NW_027260984.1 coordinate 151,877, forward strand.
TAAAGTGGCTATGCATAGATAATAACAGGGAGTAGCAGGTAGCCATTTGAATAGCTGTTCAGTAGTCTTATGGCTTGGGGGTAGAGGCTGTTTAGAAGCATCTTGGACCTAGACTTGGCACTCCGGTACCGCTTGGCGTGCGGTAGTAGAGAGAACAGTCTATGACTGGGGTGGCTGGGCCTTCCTCTGACACCGCCTGGTATAGAGGTCCTGGATGGCAGGAAGCTTGGCCCCAGTGATGTACTGGGCCGTACACACTACCCTCTGTAGCGCCTTGGCCCCAGTGATGTACTGGACCGTACATACCACCCTCTGTAGGGCCTTCCTCTGACACCGCCAGGTATAGAGGTCCTGGATGGCAGAAAGCTTGGCTCCAGTGGTGTACTGGGCCGTACACACTACCCTCTGTAGTATCTTACGGTCGGAGCCGAGCAGTTTCCATACCAGGTGCACTACTAGTGCACTACTTTAGACCAGAGCCCTATTCCCTATATAGTGCACTACTTTAGACCAGAGCCCTATTCCCTATATGGTGCACTACTTTAGACCAGAGCCCTATTCCCTATATAGTGTACTACTTTAGACCAGGGCCCTATTCCCTACAGACTGAACCCTATCTCTCCCTAGCCTGGTAGAACCAGACTGAACCCTATCTCTCCCTAGCCTGGTAGAATCAGACTGAACCCTATCTCTCCCTAGCCTGGTAGAACCAGACTGACCCCTATCTCTCCCTAGCCTGGTAGAACCAGACTGAACCCTATCTCTCCCTAGCCTGGTAGAACCAGACTGAACCCTTTCTCTCCCTAGCCTGGTAGAACCAGACTGAACCCTTTCTCTCCCTAGCCTGGTAGAACCAGACTGAACCCTTTCTCTCCCTAGCCTGGTAGAACCAGACTGAACCCTTTCTCTCCCTAGCCTGGTAGAACCAGACTGAACCCTATCTCTCCCTAGCCTGGTAGAACCAGACTGAACCCTATCTCTCCCTAGCCTGGTAGAACCAGACTGAACCCTATCTCTCCCTAGCCTGGTAGAACCAGACTGAACCCTATCTCTCCCTAGCCTGGTAGAACCAGACTGAACGCTATCTCTCCCTAGCCTGGTAGAACCAGACTGAACCCTATCTCTCCCTAGCCTGGTAGAACCAGACTGAACCCTTTCTCTCCCTAGCCTGGTAGAACCAGACTGAACCCTTTCTCTCCCTAGCCTGGTAGAACCAGACTGAACCCTTTCTCTCCCTAGCCTGGTAGAACCAGACTGAACCCTTTCTCTCCCTAGCCTGGTAGAACCAGACTGAACCCTATCTCTCCCTAGCCTGGTAGAACCAGACTGAACCCTTTCTCTCCCTAGCCTGGTAGAACCAGACTGAACCCTATCTCTCCCTAGCCTGGTAGAACCAGACTGAACCCTATCTCTCCCTAGCCTGGTAGAACCAGACTGAACCCTATCTCTCCCTAGCCTGGTAGAACCAGACTGAACCCTATCTCTCCCTAGCCTGGTAGAACCAGACTGAACCCTATCTCTCCCTAGCCTGGTAGAACCAGACTGAACCCTATCTCTCCCTAGCCTGGTAGAACCAGACTGAACCCTTTCTCTCCCTAGCCTGGTAGAACCAGACTGAACCCTTTCTCTCCCTAGCCTGGTAGAACCAGACTGAACCCTTTCTCTCCCTAGCCTGGTAGAACCAGACTGAACCTTTTCTCTCCCTAGCCTGGTAGAACCAGACTGAACCCTATCTCTCCCTAGCCTGGTAGAACCAGACTGAACCCTATCTCTCCCTAGCCTGGTAGAACCAGACTGAACCCTTTCTCTCCCTAGCCTGGTAGAACCAGACTGAACCCTTTCTCTCCCTAGCCTGGTAGAACCAGACTGAACCCTTTCTCTCCCTAGCCTGGTAGAACCAGACTGAACCCTTTCTCTCCCTAGCCTGGTAGAACCAGACTGAACCCTTTCTCTCCCTAGCCTGGTAGAACCAGACTGAACCCTTTCTCTCCCTAGCCTGGTAGAACCAGACTGAACCCTTTCTCTCCCTAGCCTGGTAGAACCAGACTGAACCCTATCTCTCCCTAGCCTGGTAGAACCAGACTGAACCCTATCTCTCCCTAGCCTGGTAGAACCAGACTGAACCCTATCTCTCCCTAGCCTGGTAGAACCAGACTGAACCCTATCTCTCCCTAGCCTGGTAGAACCAGACTGACCCCTATCTCTCCCTAGCCTGGTAGAACCAGACTGAACCCTTTCTCTCCCTAGCCTGGTAGAACCAGACTGAACCCTTTCTCTCCCTAGCCTGGTAGAACCAGACTGAACCCTTTTGACGTAACTCCGGTTCTGTTTCTCTCAGGCCCCTAGTTTGGGAAACGCTCCTTCAGGGTATCGCCATACTGGTATTGTGACAACCCTAGCCTAATTTAACCAGGTTAACCAACCATCTCCACCTCAGGAAGACGGTACCCGCCCGTTCCTAGTCTCCAGTCCCACTAACGGAGTAGAGTCTCAGCAGGAGGGCTGGGTGGCCCACGACCCCTACGACCTACACTATGGAGACACACACTACTATAGCTACAGCCATGACTGCTGTGACTGGACGGCCCTGCCACGCACACGCTTCGCCTCCGAGTACGGCTTCCAGTCCTGGCCCTCCTTCTCCACCTTGCAGAAGGTACTGTACCCTGGTTGGGGAGAAACGACATGTGCATTCCTGTATTGTACTGCCTTCAGGTCATCCAGTGATTTGATGCTCTCTGCTCTCAGGTGTCTGTGTCAGAAGACTGGAGTTATGGGAGTAACTTCTCGTCTCACCGTCAGCACCACCAGACGGGCAACCAGCAGATGCTGCAACAGGCTGGACTACACTACCATCTCCCAGCCTCAGCAGATCCACTGAAGAGATACAAGGACACACTGTACATCACACAGGTACGCCAGACAGGTACGCCAGACAGGTACGCCAGACACTACATCACACAGGTACGCCAGACACTACATCGCACAGGTACGCCAGACTACATCGCACGGGTACGCCAGACACTACATCGCACGGGTACGCCAGACACTACATCGCACGGGTACGCCAGACACTACGTCGCACGGGTACGCCAGACACTACGTCGCACGGGTACGCCAGACACTACATCGCACGGGTACGCCAGACACTACATCGCACGGGTACGCCAGACACTACATCGCACGGGTACGCCAGACACTACATCGCACGGGTACGCCAGACACTACATCGCACGGGTACGCCAGACACTACATCGCACGGGTACGCCAGACACTACATCGCACGGGTACGCCAGAGACTACATCGCACTGGTTCGCCAGACACTACATCTCACGGGTTCGCCAGACACTACATCGCACGGGTACGCCAGACACTACATTGCACGGGTACGCCAGACACTACATCGCACGGGTACGCCAGACACTACATCGCACGGGTACGCCAGACGGGTATGCCAGACGGGTACGCCAGACACTACATCGCACAGGTACGCCAGACACTACATCGCACAGGTACGCCAGACACTACATCGCACAGGTACGCCAGACACTACATCGCACAGGTACGCCAGACACTACATCACACAGGTACGCCAGACACTACATCACACAGGTACGCCAGACACTACATCACACAGGTACGCCAGACACTACATCACACAGGTACGCCAGACACTACATCACACAGGTACGCCAGACACTACATCACAGAGGTACGCCAGACAGGTACACCAGACACTACATCACACAGGTACGCCAGATACTACATCACACAGGTACGCCAGATGCTACATCACACAGGTACACCAGACGCTACATCACACAGGTACACCAGACGCTACATCACACAGGTACGCCAGATACCACATACCACATGAGTGGTCTTCCTCCAGGTCACTATGAGTGGTCTTCCTCCAGGTCATGCAGTCCCAGTGTGTTAAGGTCCAGACAGAGTTCTACCGCCGCAGCCAGAGTGAGGTCATCGAGGGCAAAGGTCACACCATGGGAGCTCTCTACTGGCAACTCAATGATATCTGGCAGGGCCCTTCCTGGTCCTCTCTAGGTAGGTGCTGTTACAGGACGTCATGTTCCTCTATAGGTAGGTGCTGTTACAGGAAGTACTGGTCCTCTCTAGGTAGGTGCTGTTACAGGATGTCCTGTTCCTCTATAGGTAGGTGCTGTTACAGGAAGTCCCGGTCCTCTATAGGTAGGTCCTGTTACAGGATGTCCTGGTCCTCTATAGGTAGGTCCCGGTCCTCTCTAGGTAGGTCCTGTTACAGGATGTCCTGGTCCTCTCTAGGTAGGTGCTGTTACAGGATGTCCCGGTCCTGCAGTCTACCAGCTCAATTTCGAGTCTCATGGCAAAGGGTCTGAATACTTATATAAATTAAGTATTTCTGTTTTTAGTTATACATTTGCTAAAAATTCCGAAAATCATTTTGGTGTTGTCATTATGGGGTATTGTGTGTAGATTGATGAGGGAAACACAATTTAATCAGTTTTAGAATAAGGCTGTAATGTAATAAAATGTGGAATAAGTCAAGGGGTCTGAATACTTTCCGACTTCATTGTAAATCGTATTTATCCCGAGAGTCCTGGGAAATACAGCATAAATTGGAAGTGACCATTTTTAAAGCGTTTAAAACCCAGATCTGGTCACTATGCCAGGGTTCTCCCCCAGATCTGGTCACTATGCCAGGGTTCTCCCCCAGATCTGGTCACTATGCCAGGGTTCTCCCCAAGAGCCAGGGTTCTCCCCCAGATCCGGTCACTATGCCAGGGTTCTCCCCAAGAGCCAGGGTTTTCCCCCAGAGCCGGTCACTATGCCAGGGTTCTCCCCAAGAGCCAGGGTTCTCCCCCAGAGCCGGTCACTATTCCAGGGTTCTCCCCAAGATCTAGTCACTATTCCAGGGTTCTCCCCAAGATCTAGTCACTATGCCAGGGTTCTCCCCCAGAACCGGTCACTATGCCAGGGTTCTCCCCCAGATCTGGCCACTAGCCAGGGCTCTCCCCAAGATCCAGTCACCATGCCAGGGTTCTCCCCAAGATCTGGACACCATGCCAGGGTTCTCCCCCAGATCTGGTCACTATGCCAGGGTTCTCCCCCAGATCTGGTCACTATGCCAGGGTTCTTCCCCAGATCTGGTCACTATGCCAGGGTTCTCCCCCAGATCCGGGCACTATGCCAGGGTTCTCCCCAAGAGCCAGGGTTCTCCCCCAGATCTGGTCACTATGCCAGGGTTCTCCCCAAGAGCCAGGGTTCTCCCCCAGAGTCGGTCACTATGCCAGGGTTCTCCCCCAGAGCCGGTCACTATGCCAGGGTTCTCCCCAAGATCTGGTCACTATGCCAGGGTTCTCCCCAAGATCTGGTCACTATGCCAGGGTTCTCCCCCAGAGCTGGTCACTATGCCAGGGTTCTCTCCCAGATCTGGTCACTATGCCAGGGTTCTCCCCCAGATCTGGTCACTATGCCAGGGTTCTCCCCCAGAGCTGGTCACTTATTTTATTTATTTTTATTCCACCTTTATTTAACCAGGTAGGCAAGTTGAGAACAAGTTCTCATTTACAATTGTGACCTGGCCAAGATAAAGCAAGATAAAGCAGTTTGACACATACAACAACACAGAGTTACACATGGAGTAAAGCAAACATACAGTCAATAATACTGTAGAAAAATAAGTCTATATACAATGTGAGCAAATGAGGTGAGAAGGGAGGTAAAGGCAAAAAAAAGGCCATGGTGGCAAAGTAAATACAATATAACAAGTAAAACACTGTAATGGTTGATTTGCAGTGGAAGAATGTGCAACGTAGAGATATAAATAATGGGGTGCAAAGGAGCAAAATAAATAAATACAGTAGGGAAAGAGGTAGTTGTTTGGGCTAAATTATAGATGGGCTATGTACAGGTGCAGTAATCTGTGAGCTGCTCTGACAGTTGGTGCTTAAAGCTAGTGAGGGAGATAAGTGTTTCCAGTTTCAGAGATTTTTGCAGTTCGTTCCAGTCATTGGCAGCAGAGAACTGGAAGGAGAGGCGGCCAAAGAAAGAATTGGTTTTGGGGGTGACCTGCTGGAGCACGTGCTACGAGTGAGTACTGCTATGGTGACCAGCGAGCTGAGATAAGGGGGGACTTTACCTAGCAGGGTCTTGTAGATGACATGGAGCCAGTGGGTTTGGCGACGAGTATGAAGCGAGGTCCAACCAACGAGAGGATACAGGTCGCAGTGGTGGATAGTATATGGGGCTTTGGTGACAAAACGGATGGCACTGTGATAGACTGCATCCAATTTATTGAGTAGGGTATTGAAGGCTATTTTGTAAATGACATAGCCGAAGTTGAGGATTGGTAGGATGGTCAGTTTTACGAGGGTATGATTGGCAGCATGAGTGAAGGAGGCTTTGTTGTGAAATAGGAAGCCAATTCTAGATTTAACTTTGGATTGGAGATGTTTGATGTGAGTCTTGAAGGAGAGTTTACAGTCTAACCAGACACCTAGGTATTTGTAGTTGTCCACATATTCTAAGTCAGAGCCGTCCAGAGTAGTGATGTTGGACAGGTGGGCAGGTGCAAGCAGGTGATCGGTTGAAGAGCATGCATTTAGTTTTACTTGTATTTAAGAGCAATTGGAGGCCACGGAAGGAGAGTTGTATGGCATTGAAGCTCGCCTGGAGTGTTGTTAACACAGTGTCCAAAGAAGGGCCAGAAGTATACAGAATGGTGTCGTCTGCGTAGAGTTGGATCAGAGACTCACCAGCAGCAAGAGCGACATCATTGATGTAAATAGAGAAGAGAGTCGGTCCAAGAATTGAACCCTGTGGCACCCCCATAGAGACCGCCAGAGGCCCGGACAACAGGCCCTCTGAGTTCAGTGTGTCAAATCGATCAGAGAAGTAGTTGGTGAACCAGGTGAGGCAATCATTTGAGAAACCAAGGCTGTTGAGTCTGCCAATAAGAATGTGGTGATTGACAGAGTCGAAAGCCTTAGCCAGGTTGATGAATACGGCTGCACAGTATTGTCTCTTATCGATAGCGGTTATGATATCGTTTAGGACCTTGAGCATGGCTGAGGTGCACCCATGACCAGATCTGAAACCAGATTGCATAGCGGAGAAGGTATGGTGGGATTCGAAATGATCGGTAATCTGTTTGTTGACTTGGCTTTCGAAGACCTTAGAACGGCAGGGTAGGGTAGATATAGGTCTGTAGCAGTTTGGGTCAAGAGTGTCCCCCCTTTTGAAGAGGGGGATGACCGCAGCTGCTTTCCAATCTTTGTGTTCTCCCCCAGATTTGGTCACTATGCCAGGGTTCTCCCCCAGATCTGGCCACTATGCCAGGGTTCTCCCCAAATAAGAGGGGTGCTGTGCCACCTTGTTGGCGTGGATGCGCCACTATGTAAAGATTTCACAGCAAATTAAACTGATATTTAGTAACGATAGTAACTTCGCCAATGGCATTGATGTGAATTGCGCAAATGGCCGTTCATAAATTCTGAGCATGATCACGTTCCTCAAATAATTAAGGGCATTCAGCAGTAGGCCTAAACTATCTCGCCACAGAGCACGCTCAGGACGCGCAGAGTGCACCCCGAGTAGGCTACAGCTTTGTCAAATCATACCAACTTTGTAGCGACAGTCAAACAAAAGTCAAATTACCAAAGTTGCTTACCTTGCTAGATAACCTCCTGCTATAGATAATCCTCCTGCTAGATAATCCTCCTGCTAGGAACCTCCTGCTATATATCCTCCTGCTAGATAACCTCCTGCTATAGATAACCTCCTGCTAGATAATCCTCCTGCTAGATAATCCTCCTGCTAGGAACCTCCTGCTATATATCCTCCTGCTAGATAACCTCCTGCTATAGATAACCTCCTGCTAGATAATCCTCCTGCTAGATAAACCTCCTGCTAGACAAACTCCTTCAACGAATGACATATCTCCTATAGTTGATAATTATACAAATAGCATACCAGCTCATAAATATGGGTGACGAGTGGAAATAGTTTAAATATCAAGGTATCTACCCTCATACCATTCAGGGCTTACTCCAATTAGTCGATTGGTTGATTGTTTGGTAGATAGGCTTGTTGCCAACCAATATTTTTCTTTTTGTAGAGGAGTAGCAAATACTCAGTCACCCTCGGCGATGGGGAAATTGCACCGCGGAAGGGGAAATTGCTCCGCGGAAGGGGACATTGCACCGCGGAAGGGGACATTGCACCGCGGAAGGGGACATTGCACCGCGGAAGGGGAAATTGCACCGCGGAAGGGGAAATTGCACCGCGGAAGGGGAAATTGCACCGCGGAAGGGGAAATTGCCTCTTGGTCTCACTGTCAAGACGTTGGTTTCTCCCATGGGAGACCAGGTTTCACATCTGTTCTTCTTCTTCCGTCTGCAGAGTTTGGTGGGAAGTGGAAGATGCTCCATTACTTTGCCAAGGACTTCTTCTCTCCTGTGCTTCCGGTGGGCTTTGAGGACCAGGGTAGTCTGGTGGTCTATGCTGTGTCTGACCTGAGCCACGACCTTCACCTCAGGACTGTGGTACGTTGACCCCTCTCGTCATTTTTAACACATCAAATAACTATTTCTCAATACCACATTGAGTTAATTAAAAACCCAATACACAGAAACATGCCTGTTTATGCATGTACAGTCAGATCCATAATTATTGGCAGCCTAAAGATTAGCAAAAAATTCTGTATAAAATAAATCATTCCAATATTGATCTACAGTGCATTCGGAAAGTATTCAGACTCCTTGACTTTATCCACATTTTGTTACGTTACAGCCTTATTCTAAAATGGATTACATGTATTTTTTCCCCTCATCAATCTACACACAATAACCCATAATGACATCACAATAACCCATAATGACATCACAATAACCCATAATGACATCACAATAACCCATAATGACATCACAATAACCCATAATGACAAAGCAAAAACACATTTAAAAATATTAGCTAATTAATGAAAAAGAAATAATAATAGATACCTTATTTACATAAGTATTCAGACCCTTTGCTATGAGACTTGAAATTGAGCTCAGGTGCATCCTGTTTCCATTGATCATCCTTGAGATGTTTCTACAACTTGATTGGAGTCCACCTGTGGTAAATTAATTTGATTGGACATGATTTGGAAAGGCACACACCTGTCTATATAAAGGTCCCACAGTTGACAGTGCATGTCTGAGCAAAAACCAAGCCATGAGGTCGAAGGAATTGTCCGTAGAGGTCTGAGACAGGATTGTGTCGAGGCACAGATCTGGGGAAGGGTACCAAAAAATGTCGGTCCCGATATAACACAGTGGCCTCAATCATTCTTAAATGGAAGAAGTTTGGAACCACCAAGACTCTTCCTAGAACTGGCTGCCTGGCCAAACTGAGCAATCGGGGGAGGAGGGCCTTCCTTGGTCAGGGATGGTCACTCTGACAGAGCTCCAGAGTTCTTCTGTGGAGATGGGGAAAACCTTCCAAAAGAACAACCATCTCTGCAGCACTCCACCAATCAGGTCTTTATGGTAGAGTGGCCAGACGGAAGCCACTCCTAAGTAAAAAGCACATGACAGCCCGCTTGGAGTCCCCTGGCAGGCTAAGTGGATAACTGTGTTCCTCTGTAGTCCCCAGGCAGGCTAAGTGGATAACTGTGTTCCTCCGTAGTCCCCAGGCAGGCTACATGGATAACTGTGTTCCTCCGTAGTCCCCAGGCAGGCTACATGGATAACTGTGTTCCTCTGTAGTCCCCAGGCAGGCTACATGGATAACTGTGTTCCTCTGTAGTCCCCAGGCAGGCTACATGGATAACTATGTTCCACTGTAGTCCCCAGGCAGGCTACATGGATAACTGTGTTCCTCTGTAGTCCCCAGGCAGGCTACATGGATAACTGTGTTCCTCTGTAGTCCCCAGGCAGGCTAAGTGGTTATAACTGTGTTCCTCCGTAGTCCCCAGGCAGGCTACATGGATAACTGTGTTCCTCCGTAGTCCCCAGGCAGGCTACATGGATAACTGTGTTCCTCCGTAGTCCCCAGGCAGGCTAAGTGGATAACTGTGTTCCTCTGTAGTCCCCAGGCAGGCTACATGGATAACTGTGTTCCTCTGTAGTCCCCAGGCAGGCTACATGGATAACTATGTTCCTCCATAGTCCCCAGGCAGGCTACATGGATAACTGTGTTCCTCTGTAGTCCCCAGGCAGGCTACATGGATAACTATGTTCCTCTGTAGTCCCCAGGCAGGCTACATGGATAACTGTGTTCCTCTGTAGTCCCCAGGCAGGCTACATGGATAACTGTGTTCCTCTGTAGTCCCCAGGCAGGCTACATGGATAACTGTGTTCCTCCGTAGTCCCCAGGCCGGCTACATGGATAACTGTGTTCCTCTGTAGTCCCCAGGCAGGCTACATGGATAACTGTGTTCCTCTGTAGTCCTCTGGCAGGTGGATAACTGTGTTCCTCTGGCAGGTGGATAACTGTGTTCCTCTGGCAGGTGGATAACTGTGTTCCTCTGTAGTCCTCTGGCAGGTGGATAACTGTGTTCCTCTGTAGTCCTCTGGCAGGTGGATAACTGTGTTCCTCTGTAGTCCTCTGGCAGGTGGATAACTGTGTTCCTCTGTAGTCCCCAGGCAGACTACATGGATAACTGTGTTCCTCTGTAGTCCCCAGGCAGGCTACATGGATAACTATGTTCCTCTGTAGTCCCCAGGCAGGCTACATGGATAACTGTGTTCCTCTGTAGTCCCCAGGCACGCTACATGGATAACTGTGTTCCTCTGTAGTCCTCTGGCAGGTGGATAACTGTGTTCCTCCGTAGTCCCCAGGCAGGCTACATGGATAACTGTGTTCCTCTGTAGTCCTCTGGCAGGTGGATAACTGTGTTCCTCTGTAGTCCCCAGGCAGGCTACATGGATAACTGTGTTCCTCTGTAGTCCCCAGGCAGGCTACATGGATAACTGTGTTCCTCCGTAGTCCCCAGGCAGGCTAAGTGGATAACTGTGTTCCTCTGTAGTCCCCAGGCAGGCTACATGGATAACTGTGTTCCTCTGTAGTCCTCTGGCAGGTGGATAACTGTGTTCCTCTGTTGTCCTCTGGCAGGTGGATAACTGTGTTCCTCCGTAGTCCCCAGGCAGGCTACATGGATAACTGTGTTCCTCTGTAGTCCTCTGGCAGGTGGATAACTGTGTTCCTCTGTAGTCCCCAGGCAGGCTACATGGATAACTGTGTTCCTCTGTAGTCCCCAGGCAGGCTACATGGATAACTATGTTCCTCTGTAGTCCCCAGGCAGGCTACATGGATAACTGTGTTCCTCTGTAGTCCTCTGGCGGGTGGATAACTATGTTCCTCTGTAGTCCCCAGGCAGGCTACATGGATAACTATGTTCCTCTGTAGTCCCCAGGCAGGCTACATGGATAACTGTGTTCCTCTGTAGTCCCCTGGCAGGCTAAGTGGATAACTGTGTTCCTCTGTAGTCCCCAGGCAGGTTACATGGATAACTATGTTCCTCTGTAGTCCCCATTCAGGCTACATGGATAACTGTGTTCCTCTGTAGTCCCCAGGCAGGTGCATAACTGTGTTCCTCTGTAGTCCCCAGGCAGGCTACATGGATAACTGTGTTCCTCTGTAGTCCCCAGGCAGGCTACATGGATAACTGTGTTCCTCTGTAGTCCTCTGGCAGGTGGATAACTGTGTTCCTCTGTAGTCCCCAGGCAGGCTACATGGATAACTGTGTTCCTCTGGCACATGGATAACTTTGTTCCTTTGTTGTCCTCTGGCAGGTGGATAACTGTGTTCCTCTGTAGTCCTCTGGCAGGTGGATAACTGTGTTCCTCTGTAGTCCTCTAAGAGGTGGATAACTGTGTTCCTCTGTAGTCCTCTGGCAGGTGGATAACTGTGTTCCTCTGTAGTCCTCTGGCAGGTGGATAACTGTGTTCCTCTGTAGTCCCCAGGCAGGCTACATGGATAACTGTGTTCCTCTGTAGTCCCCAGGCAGGCTACATGGATAACTGTGTTCCTCTGTAGTCCCCAGGCAGGCTACATGGATAACTGTGTTCCTCTGTAGTCCCCAGGCAGGCTACATGGATAACTGTGTTCCTCTGTAGTCCCCAGGCAGGCTATATGGATAACTGTGTTCCTCTGTAGTCCTCTGGCAGGTGGATAACTGTGTTCCTCTGTAGTCCTCTGGCAGGTGGATAACTGTGTTCCTCTGTAGTCCTCTGGCAGGTGGATAACTGTGTTCCTCTGTAGTCCTCTGGCAGGTGGATAACTGTGTTCCTCTGTAGTCCCCAGGCAGGCTACATGGATAACTGTGTTCCTCTGTAGTCCTCTGGCAGGTGGATAACTGTGTTCCTCTGTAGTCCTCTGGCAGGTGGATAACTGTGTTCCTCTGTAGTCCTCTGGCAGGTGGATAACTGTGTTCCTCTGTAGTCCTCTGGCAGGTGGATAACTGTGTTCCTCTGGCAGGTGGATAACTGTGTTCCTCTGGCAGGTGGATACCTGTGTTCCAACACCATCAGTGACAGAGTACTGATTGTAGACTGATGTATCTTGTCGTCAGGTTTCAGTCTATGAGTGGAGCAGTCTGGATCCTGTGTGCACTGTGGCTTCCGGATTGGTGCTTGTGGAAGGAGGAAGTGCTGAGGTCATCCACAAACAGACAATCTCAGCCCTGCTGGCGGGGTGTGGGCGCGGGAGCTGTACCCGCCTCACCTGTCTCCTGACCTTTCACCTTGAGGACGTCAACAGCCAGCAAGGTCCCATTAACCACCTCTTCCTCAGCTCACCCAAAAATGCCCAGCGGATGCTGAGACCCAACATCACAGTAAGATGGACTGACTGGACACAACTAGTGACAATGACATCACCACAACTGACCTGACCGCATCATCATGAGTTCTGCTTCTAATTCTGTCAATCAATCATCAATCATATTTGTCCGCTGGATCTCCTACAGGGTAGTCTGGGTTCATATACAGCTTGTTATTGAATAGATAAGGAGTGCTATGTTTCACCCTCCCTGTCTCTCTGGGACGGCAGGAGGACTAATGTATATGCTCTTAGGGTAGTCTGGGTTAATATACAGATTGTTATTGAATAGATAAGGAGTGCTATGTTTCACCCTCCCTGTCTCTCTGGGACGGCAGGAGGACTAATGTATATGCTCTTAGGGTAGTCTGGGTTAATATACAGATTGTTATTGAATAGATAAGGAGTGCTATGTTTCACCCTCCCTGTCTCTCTGGGACGGCAGGAGGACTAATGTATATGCTCTTAGGGTAGTCTGGGTTCATATACAGATTGTTATTGAATAGATAAGGAGTGCTATGTTTCACCCTCCCTGTCTCTCTGGGACGGCAGGAGGACTAATGTATATGCTCTTAGGGTAGTCTGGGTTAATATACAGATTGTTATTGAATAGATAAGGAGTGCTATGTTTCACCCTCCCTGTCTCTCTGGGACGGCAGGAGGACTAATGTATATGCTCTTAGGGTAGTCTGGGTTAATATACAGATTGTTATTGAATAGATAAGGAGTGCTATGTTTCACCCTCCCTGTCTCTCTGGGACGGCAGGAGGACTAATGTATATGCTCTTAGGGTAGTCTGGGTTCATATACAGATTGTTATTGAATAGATAAGGAGTGCTATGTTTCCCCCTCCCTGTCTCTCTGGGATGGCAGGAGGACTAATGTATATGCTCTTAGGGTAGTCTGGGTTAATATACAGATTGTTATTGAATAGATAAGGAGTGCTATGTTTCCCCCTCCCTGTCTCTCTGGGACGGCAGGAGGACTAATGTATATGCTCTTAGGGTAGTCTGGGTTAATATACAGATTGTTATTGAATAGATAAGGAGTGCTATGTTTCACCCTCCCTGTCTCTCTGGGACGGCAGGAGGACTAATGTATATGCTCTTAGGGTAGTCTGGGTTCATATACAGATTGTTATTGAATAGATAAGGAGTGCTATGTTTCACCCTCCCTGTCTCTCTGGGACGGCAGGAGGACTAATGTATATGCTCTTAGGGTAGTCTGGGTTAATATACAGATTGTTATTGAATAGATAAGGAGTGCTATGTTTCACCCTCCCTGTCTCTCTGGGACGGCAGGAGGACTAATGTATATGCTCTTAGGGTAGTCTGGGTTAATATACAGATTGTTATTGAATAGATAAGGAGTGCTATGTTTCACCCTCCCTGTCTCTCTGGGACGGCAGGAGGACTAATGTATATGCTCTTAGGGTAGTCTGGGTTAATATACAGATTGTTATTGAATAGATAAGGAGTGCTATGTTTCCCCCTCCCTGTCTCTCTGGGACGGCAGGAGGACTAATGTATATGCTCTTAGGGTAGTCTGGGTTAATATACAGATTGTTATTGAATAGATAAGGAGTGCTATGTTTCACCCTCCCTGTCTCTCTGGGACGGCAGGAGGACTAATGTATATGCTCTTAGGGTAGTCTGGGTTAATATACAGATTGTTATTGAATAGATAAGGAGTGCTATGTTTCACCCTCCCTGTCTCTCTGGGACGGCAGGAGGACTAATGTATATGCTCTTAGGGTAGTCTGGGTTAATATACAGATTGTTATTGAATAGATAAGGAGTGCTATGTTTCACCCTCCCTGTCTCTCTGGGACGGCAGGAGGACTAATGTATATGCTCTTAGGGTAGTCTGGGTTAATATACAGATTGTTATTGGTTGTGCATTATAATGCATTACGCATAGTTCACACGGTGTTTATAACACATTATGAATAGGGTATTATTAGTAATGGACCAGGAATGCTCTATTTTCAGCCCCCTGTCTCTCTGAATGGTCAGTATGACTTCCATAGTGACCTCTCTCTCTCTCTGAATGGTCAGTATGACTTCCATAGTGACCTCTCTCTCTCTCTGAATGGTCAGTATGACTTCCATAGTGACCTCTCTCTCTCTCTGAATGGTCAGTATGACTTCCATAGTGACCTCTCTCTCTCTCTGAATGGTCAGTATGACTTCCATAGTGACCTCTCTCTCTCTCTGAATGGTCAGTATGACTTCCATAGTGACCTCTCTCTCTCTCTGAATGGTCAGTATGACTTCCATAGTGACCTCTCTCTCTCTGAATGGTCAGTATGACTTCCATAGTGACCTCTCTCTCTCTGAATGGTCAGTATGACTTCCATAGTGACCTCTCTCTCTCTGAATGGTCAGTATGACTTCCATAGTGACCTCTCTCTCTCTGGGTGGTCAGTATGACTTCCATAGTGACCTCTCTCTCTCTGGGTGGTCAGTATGACTTCCATAGTGACCTCTCTCTCTCTGAATGGTCAGTATGACTTCCATAGTGACCTCTCTCTCTCTGGGTGGTCAGTATGACTTCCATAGTGACCTCTCTCTCTCTGGGTGGTCAGTATGACTTCCATAGTGACCTCTCTCTCTCTCCTCTCAGGCCGAGGTGCAGCAGGACGAGATGGGAGGATACACCGTGACCCTGCAGTCCTCTGCCGTAGCAGCTTTCGTATGGCTGGATGTGGGGGACGTCCCAGGACGATTCGACACCAACGGATTCCTCATGGTCACCAGGAACAGAACAGTCACCTTTAACCCCTGGGGTCCCACCAGTACCCAGCAGCTAGCCCAGGCACTGACTGTTACGTCATTGAGAGATGTGTACTGACTATCTTGTGTATCAAGTGGCATCCTATACCCTACATAGTGCACAACTTTAGACCAGAGCTCTATGTGTTGTACACTATATAAGGAATAGGGTGCCATTTTGGACGTACTTACTGAACCACTACCCAGTACCCAGCAGTTAACCCAATACCCTCTCCCTAACCTCTCTGAGATGAGTACTGTGACCTTCTCCCTAACCTCTCTCTGAGATGAGTATACCGCCAGAAGTCAGGCTAATTACTGAGGATACCGCCAGAAGTCAGGCTAATTACTGAGGATACCTCCAGACATCAGGCTAATTACTGAGGATATCTCCAGAAGTCAGGCTAATTACTGAGGATACCTCCAGAAGAGGCTAATTACTGAGGATACCGCCAGAAGTCAGGCTAATTACTGAGGATACCTTCAGAAGTCAGGCTAATTACTGAGGATACCTCCAGACATCAGGCTAATTACTGAGGATACCTCCAGACATCAGGCTAATTACTGAGGATATCTCCAGAAGTCAGGCTAATTACTGAGGATACCTCCAGAAGTCAGGCTAATTACTGAGGATACCTCCAGACATCAGGCTAATTACTGAGGATATCTCCAGAAGTCAGGCTAATTACTGAGGATACCTCCAGAAGAGGCTAATTACTGAGGATACCTCCAGACATCAGGCTAATTACTGAGGATACCTCCAGAAGTCAGGCTAATTACTGAGGATACCGCCAGACATCAGGCTAATTACTGAGGATACCGCCAGACGTCAGGCTAATTACTGAGGATACCTCCAGACGTCAGGCTAATTACTGAGGATACCTCCAGACGTCAGGCTAATTACTGAGGATACCAACTAACTACATGGGAGTAACGGGAGTACCTTACATCTGTACCCTAAACGGAGGTGTGGTCACATTTAGCCACGCTTCGCCTGCAACTCAATCAATTTTACAAAAATCAAATTTTCTGGTGCACCTAAATTTCATGTGGTGCTCCTAATTGTTTAAAGTAGGGAGCACCAGTGCTACCAATGATTAATTTAAAAAAGATGTAAAGCCCTGACTGAGACCCTCTCCCTAACCTCTCTGAGATGAGTACTGAGACCCTCTCCCTAACCTCTCTGAGATGAGTACTGAGACCCTCTCCCTAACCTCTCTGAGATGAGTACTGAGACCCTCTCCCTAACCTCTCTGAGATGAGTACTGAGACCCTCTCCCTAACCTCTCAGAGATGAGTACTGAGACCCTCTCCCTAACCTCTCAGAGATGAGTACTGAGACCCTCTCCCTAACCTCTCTCTGAGATGAGTACTGAGACCCTCTCCCTAACCTCTCTCTAGGATGAGTACTGAGACCCTCTCCCTAACCTCTCTCTGAGATGAGTACTGAGACCCTCTCCCTAACCTCTCTCTGAGATGAGTACTGAGACCCTCTCCCTAATCTCTCTCTGAGATGAGTACTGAGACCCTCTCCCTAACCTCTCTCTGAGATGAGTACTGAGACCCTCTCCCTAACCTCTCTCTGAGATGAGTACTGAGACCCTCTCCCTAACCTCTCTCTGAGATGAGTACTGAGACCCTCTCCCTAACCTCTCTCTGAGATGAGTACTGAGACCCTCTCCCTAACCTCTCTCTGAGATGAGTACTGAGACCCTCTCCCTAATCTCTCTCTGAGATGAGTACTGAGACCCTCTCCCTAACCTCTCTCTGAGATGAGTACTGAGACCCTCTCCCTAACCTCTCTCTGAGATGAGTACTGAGACCCTCTCCCTAACCTCTCTCTGAGATGAGTACTGAGACCCTCTCCCTAACCTCTCTCTGAGATGAGTACTGAGACCCTCTCCCTAACCTCTCTCTGAGATGAGTACTGAGACCCTCTCCCTAACCTCTCTCTGAGATGAGTACTGAGACCCTCTCCCTAACCTCTCAGAGATGAGTACTGAGACATGAGAAACCCCAAAATTCTCTGTCAGTTGGATTCGACAATGTTGTGTGTGGGATTTGTTGTAAATAAGATACAAGTGAAGGAATTTGCATTAATAAAGTAAATGGAGATATATTTTGTACGGTTTTATTTTGCTACAATTTAGATTTGTCTATTTCAGACTACAAGGAAAGTCCAATGTTGTGGGTAAGGCTTTACATACACTAACTAATGTAGATCAATGGGTCTAGGAGCCTATAGTAAATAGGACTAATGTAGATCATTGGGTCTAGGAGCCTACAGTAAATAGGACTACTGTAGGTCTAAGAGCCTACAGTAAATAGGACTACTGTAGGTCATTGGGTCTAGGAGCCTACAGTAAAACGGACTACTGTAGGTCATTGGGTCTAGGAGCCTACGGTAAATAGGACTACTGTAGGTCTAAGAGCCTACGGTAAATAGGACTACTGTAGGTCATTGGGTCTAGGAGCCTACAGTAAATAGGACTACTGTAGATCATTGGGTCTAGGAGCCTACAGTAAATAGGACTACTGTAGGTCTAAGAGCCTACAGTAAATAGGACTACTGTAGATCATTGGGTCAGGAGCCTATAGCAAATAGGACTACTGTAGATCATTGGGTCTAGGAGCCTACAGGAAATAGGATTACTGTAGATCATTGGGTCTAGGAGTGTTAAGTAATGTTGTAATCAATGTTCATACATTCCAATGATCTTTATCTGTCTGATACCCAGAGGTTGTAATGTTCTGGTCTTAAATAAAGTGTGTGGGTGGTCAGCTCCATATCTGTGAGCTTTGAACTGCTACAGTGTTTTCTGTCACTGCAACTACTGAGAGGACAGGACAGGATAGAATAGGACAGGACAGAATAGGACAGGATAGGATAGCCCGACTAGTGTTGATTCAGTGAACATCACAGGACGAACGAAGTAACCTCTACAGAATCACTTTCTCGAAATAGGGACAGTTGCTCCTCAATATGCGAAATGTGACTAGAATGGCGTTGTAAACAACAGCCAACTTTCCGGGACATAGACATGTTTTATATCGTCAGAAAACTTAAATGATTGTTAATCTAACTGAAGTGTCCAATTTACAGTAGCTGTTACAGCGAAAAAATACCATGCTATTGTTTGAGGTTACTGTAAAACAA
Source organism: Oncorhynchus clarkii lewisi (assembly GCF_045791955.1). NCBI lineage: Eukaryota > Metazoa > Chordata > Actinopteri > Salmoniformes > Salmonidae > Oncorhynchus > Oncorhynchus clarkii. The sequence goes on from NW_027260984.1 coordinate 170,610, forward strand.
CAAAACACTTTTATCAAGGCAACTACAATTTACAGTCACTTCTGACTTCTGACTGACTACATTCAGTAATCTTGCTCTGATTTGTCACCCTGAGGGTCCCAGAGATAAAATGTTGCATAGTTGTGTTTGATAAAATAAATGTTTATATTCAAACATGATCCATGTAGTATACAGTGTTTTGCATGAATTCCGACTCTATCAACTTGCAACAAAATCTAATCGGGAATTATTTTTTATTTTTTTAACCCGGTCAAGTTCGGTTTCTGTGCAATCCTAAGCCACTCTAGAAGGCAACCAAACGTGTTTCATCATTCTACATTATGTATTGGCTACACAACACGTCAATTAGAAGGTCAGTCATCATTACGCACCAATGAGACGAGCAGTGTTCACCTGCACCACCAAGTCAGAACAGTAGTCTTAAATTTTGAGGGGAAAGGGGACCAAATTATTAGGGTGAGGCACATGGGCTACTAACAGCTTACAACACAACATAGACTTAGTATTAGTTTCTTAGCTACAGTATATATATCTCCCTGGCATATTACATCATTTATGCAGCAGCACACAAGGCATATTGTGGACTCACCTTGTTGTGCTGTGCTGACTTGAACAGGATGGTGGCGCGGCGGTCCTTCGTCGGCAAACTTTGTCATCAAAGTCTGGCATTCTCTGGATATATGATGCTTTCAATACAACAGGGAACTCAGAGGCCTGAGTTCTGAGTTGGGTTGACTGTTCAAAACGTATTTTCTCGTCATAATTTCTCTTCATATGACAAGGATGGAAAAGGATTTGCCAGTAGATTGTCAACTTGATTCATGATGATGACTGCTAGCTAAGATTGTGAAAGTAAGATGTTCAGTCAAATCAAAGCTACATTATATATACACTGCTCAAAAAAATAAAGGGAACACTAAAATAACACATCCTAGATCTGAATGAATGAAATATTCTTATTAAATACTTTTTTATTTACATAGGTGAATGTGCTGACAACAAAATCACACAAATTATTAATGGAAATCAAATGTATCAACCCATGGAGGTCTGGATTTGGAGTCACACTCAAAATTAAAGTGGAAAACCACACTACAGGCTGATTCAACTTTGATGTAATGTCCTTAAAACAAGTCAAAATGAGGCTCAGTAGTGTGTGTCCTCCACGTGCCTGTATAACCTCCCTACAACGTCTGGGCATGCTCCTGATGAGGTGGCGGATGGTCTCCTGAGGGATCTCCTCCCAGACCTGGACTAAAGCATCCGCCAACTCCTGGACAGTCTGTGGTGCAACGTGGCGTTGGTGGATGGAGCGAGACATGATGTCCCAGATGTGCTCAATTGGATTCAGGTCTGGGGAACGGGCGGGCCAGTCCATAGCATTCCTCTTGCAGGAACTGCTGACACACTCCAGCCACATGAGGTCTAGCATTGTCTTGCATTAGGAGGAACCCAGGGCCAACCGCACCAGCATATGGTCTCACAAGGGGTCTGAGGATCTCATCTCGGTACCTAATGGCAGTCAGGCTACCTCTGGCGAGCACATGGAGGGCTGTGCAGCCCCCCAAAGAAATGCCACCCCACACCATGACTGACCCACTGCCAAACCGGTCATGCTGGAGGATGTTGCAGGCAGCAGAACGTTCGCCACGGCATCTCCAGACTGTCACGTCTGTCAGTGTGAACCTGCTTTCATCTGTGAAGAGCACAGGGCGCCATTGGCGAATTTGCCAATCTTGGTGTTCTCTGGCAAATGCCAAACGTCCTGCACGGTGTTGGGCTGTAGCCCAACCCCCACCTGTGGACGTCGGGCCCTCATACCACCCTCATGGAGTCTGTTTCTGACAGAGCAGATACATAATATAATAGAGACAGTAGATCTAGCTGGTCTGTCATAATATAATAGAGATAGTAGATCTAGCAGGTCTCTCATAATATAATAGAGACAGTAGATCTAGCTCGTCTGTCATATTATAATATCGACAGTAGATCTAGATGGTCTGTCATAATATAATAGAGTCAGTAGATCTAGCTAGTCTGTCATAATATAATAGAGATAGTAGATCTAGCTGGTCTCTCATAATATAATAGAGACAGTAGATCTAGCTCGTCTGTCATATTATAATATCGACAGTAGATCTAGCTGGTCTCTCATAATATAATAGAGACAGTAGATCTAGCTCGTTTGTCATATTATAATATCGACAGTAGATCTAGCTGGTTTGCCATAATATAATAGAGACAGTAGATCTAGCTGGTCTGTCATATTATAATAGAGACAGTAGATCTAGATGGTCTGTCATAATATAATAGAGTCAGTATATCTAGCTGGTCTGTCACAATATAATAGAGACCGTAGATCTAGCTGGTCTGTCATAATATAATAGAGACAGATCTAGCTGGTCTGTCTTAATATAATAGAGACAGTAGATCTAGCTGGTCTGTCATATTATAATAGAGACAGTAGATTTAGCTGGTCTGTCATAATATAATAGAGACAGTAGATCTAGCTGGTCTGTCATAATATAATAGACACAGTAGATCTAGCTGGTCTGTCATAATATAATAGAGACAGTAGATCTAGCTGGTCTGTCATATTATAATATAGACAGTAGATCTCGATGGTCTGTCATAATATAATAGAGACAGTAGATCTAGCTGGTCTGTCATATTATAATAGAGACAGAAGATCTCGATGGTCTGTCTTAATAGAGATAGTAGCTCAAGCTGGTCTGTCATAATATAATTGAGACAGTAGATCTAGCTGGTCTGTCACAATATAATAGAGACAGTAGATCAAGCTGGTCTGTCATAATATAATAGAGACAGTAGATCTAGCTGGTCTGTCATATTATAATAGAGACAGTAGATCTAGATGGTCTGTCATAATATAATAGAGTCAGTATATCTAGCTGGTCTGTCACAATATAATAGAGACCGTAGATCTAGCTGGTCTGTCATAATATAATAGAGACAGATCTAGCTGGTCTGTCTTAATATAATAGAGACAGTAGATCTAGCTGGTCTGTCAAAATATAATAGAGACAGTAGATCTAGCTGGTCTGTCATAATATAATAGAGACAGTAGATCTAGCTGGTCTGTCATATTATAATAGAGACAGTAGATTTAGCTGGTCTGTCATAATATAATAGAGACAGTAGATCTAGCTGGTCTGTCATAATATAATAGACACAGTAGATCTAGCTGGTCTGTCATAATATAATAGAGACAGTAGATCTAGCTGGTCTGTCATATTATAATATAGACAGTAGATCTCGATGGTCTGTCATAATATAATAGAGACAGTAGATCTAGCTGGTCTGTCATATTATAATAGAGACAGACGATCTCGATGGTCTGTCTTAATAGAGATAGTAGCTCAAGCTGGTCTGTCATAATATAATTGAGACAGTAGATCTAGCTGGTCTGTCACAATATAATAGAGACAGTAGATCAAGCTGGTCTGTCATAATATAATAGAGACAGTAGATCTAGCTGGTCTGTCATAATATAATAGAGAAATTATATCTAGCTGGTCTGTCATAATATAATAGAGACAGTAGATCTAGCTGGTCTGTCATATTATAATAGAGACAGTAGATCTAGCTGGTCTGTCATAATGTAATAGAGACAGTAGATCTAGCTGGTCTGTCATAATGTAATAGAGACAGTAGATCTAGCTGGTCTGTCATAATATAATAGAGACAGATCTAGCTGGTCTGTCATTATAATAGAGCCAGTAGATCTAGCTGGTCTGTCATAATATAATAGAGACAGATCTAGCTGGTCTGTCATATTATAATAGAGAGAGTAGATCTAGCTGGTCTGTCATAATATAATAGAGACAGTAGATCTAGCTGGTCTGTCATAATATAATAGAGACAGTAGATCTAGCTGGTCTGTCATATTATAATAGAGACAGTAGATCTAGCTGGTCTGTCATAATGTAATAGAGACAGTAGATCTAGCTGGTCTGTCATAATATAATAGAGACCGATCTAGCTGGTCTGTCATATTATAATAGAGACAGTAGATCTAGCTGGTCTGTTATAATATAATAGAGACAGTAGATCTAGCTGGTCTGTCATAATATAATAGAGACAGTAGATCTAGCTGGTCTGTCATAATGTAATAGAGACAGTAGATCTAGCTGGTCTGTCATAATATAATAGAGACAGATCTAGCTGGTCTGTCATTATAATAGAGACAGTAGATCTAGCTGGTCTGTCATAATATAATAGAGACAGATCTAGCTGGTCTGTCATATTATAATAGAGAGAGTAGATCTAGCTGGTCTGTCATAATATAATAGAGACAGTAGATCTAGCTGGTCTGTCATAATATAGTAGAGACAGTACATCTAGCTGGTCTGTCATATTATAATAGAGACAGTAGATCTAGCTGGTCTGTTATAATATAATAGAGACAGTAGATCTAGCTGGTCTGTCATATTATAATAGAGACAGTAGATCTAGCTGGTCTGTTATAATATAATAGAGACAGTAGATCTAGCTGGTCTGTCATAATATAATAGAGACAGTAGATCTAGCTGGTCTGTCATAATATAATAGAGACAGTAGATCTCGATGGTCTGTCATAATATAATAGAGACAGTAGATCTAGCTGGTCTGTCATATTATAATAGAGACAGTAGATTTAGCTGGTCTGTCATAATATAATAGAGACAGTAGATCTAGCTGGTCTGTCATAATATAATAGAGACAGTAGATCTAGCTGGTCTGTCATAATATAATAGAGACAGTAGATCTAGCTGGTCTGTCATATTATAATATAGACAGTAGATCTAGCTGGTCTGTCATAATATAATAGAGACAGTAGATCTAGCTGGTCTGTCATAATATAATAGAGACAGTAGATCTAGCTGGTCTGTCATATTATAATATAGACAGTAGATCTCGATGGTCTGTCATTATATAATAGAGACAGTAGATCTAGCTGGTCTGTCATATTATAATAGAGACTGAAGATCTCAATGGTCTGTCATAATAGAGACAGTAGCTCAAGCTGGTCTGTCATAATATAATTGAGACAGTAGATCTAGCTGGTCTGTCATAATATAATAGAGACAGTAGATCTAGCTGGTCTGTCATAATATAATAGAGACAGTAGATCTAAATGGTCTGTCATATTATAATAGAGACAGTAGATCTGGCTGGTCTCTCATAATATAATAGAGACATTATATGTAGCTGGTCTCTCATAATATAATATAGACAGTAGATCTAGCTGGTCCGTCATAATATAATAGAGACAGTAGATCTAGCTGGTCTGTAATCTTATAATAGAGACAGTAGATCTAAATGGTCTGTCATATTATAATAGAGACCGTAGATCTGAAAGGTCTCTCATAATATAATAGAGACGTTAGATCTAGCTGGTCTCTTATAATATAATAGAGACAGTAGATCTAGCTGGTCCGTCATAATATAATAGAGACAGTAGATCTAGCTGGTCTGTAATATTATAATAGAGACAGTAGATCTAAATGGTCTGTCATATTATAATAGAGACAGTAGATGTGGCTGGTCTCTCATAATATAATAGAGACAGTAGATCTGGCTGGTCTCTCATAATATAATAGAGACATTAGATCTAGCTGGTCTGTCATAATATAATAGAGACAGTAGATCTAGCTGGTCCGTCATAATATAATAGAGACAGTAGATCTAGCTGGTCTGTAATATTATAATAGAGACAGTAGATCTAGCTGGTCTGTAATATTATAATAGAGACAGAAGATCTAAAAAGTCTGTCATATTATAATAGAGACAGTAGATCTGGCTGGTCTCACATAATATAATAGAGACAGTAGATCTGGCTGGTCTCTCGTAATATAATAGAGACATTAGATCTAGCTGGTCTGTCATAATATAATAGAGACAGTAGATCTAGCTGGTCTGTCATATTATAATAGAGACAGTAGATCTAGCTGGTCTGTCAAAATATAATAGAGACAGTAGATCTAGCTGGTCTGTCATAATATAATAGAGACAGTAGATCTAGCTGGTCTGTCATAATATAATAGAGACAGTAGATCTAAATGGTCTGTCATATTATAATAGAGACAGCAGATCTGGCTGGTCTCTCATAATATAATAGAGACATTATATGTAGCTGGTCTCTCATAATATAATATAGACATTAGATCTAGCTGGTCTGTCATAATATAATAGAGACAGTAGATCTAGCTGGTCTGTTATAACATGATAGAGACAGTTGATGTAGCTCGTCTGTCACAATATAATAGAGACAGTAGATTTAGCTGGTCTGTCATTATATAATAGAGGCAGTAGATCTAGCTGGTCTGTCATAATATAATAGAGACAGTAGATCTAGCTGGTCTGTCATAATATAATAGGGACATTAGATCTAGCTGGTCTGTCATAATATAATAGAGACAGTAGATCTAGCTGCTCTGTCAAAATATAATAGAGACAGTAGATCTAGATGGTCTGTCATAATATAATAGAGACAGTAGATCTAGCTGGTCTGTCATAATATAACAGAGACAGTAGATCTATGTGGTCCGTCATAATATAATAGAGACATTAGATCTAGCTGGTCTGTCATAATATAATAGAGACAGTAGATCTAGCTGGTCCGTCATAATATAATAGAGACAGTAGATCTAGCTGGTCTGTAATATTATAATAGAGACAGTAGATCTAGCTGGTCTGTAATATTATAATAGAGACAGAAGATCTAAAAAGTCTGTCATATTATAATAGAGACAGTAGATCTGGCTGGTCTCACATAATATAATAGAGACAGTAGATCTGGCTGGTCTCTCGTAATATAATAGAGACATTAGATCTAGCTGGTCTGTCATAATATAATAGAGACAGTAGATCTAGCTGGTCTGTCATATTATAATAGAGACAGTAGATCTAGCTGGTCTGTCAAAATATAATAGAGACAGTAGATCTAGCTGGTCTGTCATAATATAATAGAGACAGTAGATCTAGCTGGTCTGTCATAATATAATAGAGACAGTAGATCTAAATGGTCTGTCATATTATAATAGAGACAGCAGATCTGGCTGGTCTCTCATAATATAATAGAGACATTATATGTAGCTGGTCTCTCATAATATAATATAGACATTAGATCTAGCTGGTCTGTCATAATATAATAGAGACAGTAGATCTAGCTGGTCTGTTATAACATGATAGAGACAGTTGATGTAGCTCGTCTGTCACAATATAATAGAGACAGTAGATTTAGCTGGTCTGTCATTATATAATAGAGGCAGTAGATCTAGCTGGTCTGTCATAATATAATAGAGACAGTAGATCTAGCTGGTCTGTCATAATATAATAGGGACATTAGATCTAGCTGGTCTGTCATAATATAATAGAGACAGTAGATCTAGCTGCTCTGTCAAAATATAATAGAGACAGTAGATCTAGATGGTCTGTCATAATATAATAGAGACAGTAGATCTAGCTGGTCTGTCATAATATAACAGAGACAGTAGATCTATGTGGTCCGTCATAATATAATATAGACAGTAGATCTAGCTGGTCTGTCATAACGTAATAGAGACAGTAGTTCTAGCTGGTCTGTCATAACATAATAGAGACAGTAGATCTGGCTGGTCTCTCATAACGTAATAGAGACAGTAGATCCGGCTGGTCTCTCATAACGTAATAGAGACAGTAGATCTGGCTGTTCTCTCATAGCGTAATAGAGACAGTAGATCTAGCTGGTCTGTCATAATATAATAGAGACAGTAGATCTAGCTGGTCTCTCATAACGTAATAGAGACAGTAGATCTAACTGGTCTCTCATAACGTAATAGAGACAGTAGATCTAGCTGGTCTGTCATAATATAATAGAGACAGTAGATCTAGCTGGTCTCTCATAACGTAATAGAGACAGTAGATCTGGCTGGTCTGTCATAACATAATAGAGACAGTAGATCTGGCTGGTCTCTCATAACATAATAGAGACAGTAGATCTGGCTGGTCTCTCTTAATATAATAGAGACAGTAGATCTGGCTGGTCTGTCATAACATAATAGAGACAGTAGATCTGGCTTGTCTGTCATAATATAATAGAGACAGTAGATCTAGCTGGTCCGTCATAATATAATAGAGACAGTAGATCTGGCTGGTCTCTCATAATATAATAGAGACAGTAGATCTAGCTGGTCTGCCATAATATAATAGAGACAGTAGATCTGGCTGGTCTCTCATAATATAATAGAGACAGTAGAACTAGCTGGTCTGCCATAATATAATAGAGACAGTAGATCTGGCTGGTCTCTCATAACATAATAGAGACAGTAGATCTGGCTGGTCTCTCATAATATAATAGAGACAGTAGATCTGGCTGGTCTGTCATAATATAATAGAGACAGTAGATCTGGCTTGTCTGTCATAATATAATAGAGACAGTAGATCTAGCTGGTCCGTCATAATATAATAGAGACAGTAGATCTGGCTGGTCTCTCATAACGTAATAGAGACAGTAGATCTAGCTGGTCCGTCATAATATAATAGAGACAGTAGATCTAGCTGGTCTGTAATATTATAATAGAGACAGTAGATCTAAATGGTCTGTCATATTATAATAGAGACAGTAGATCTGAAAGGTCTCTCATAATATAATAGAGACGTTAGATCTAGCTGGTCTCTTATAATATAATAGAGACAGTAGATCTAGCTGGTCCGTCATAATATAATAGAGACAGTAGATCTAGCTGGTCTGTAATATTATAATAGAGACAGTAGATCTAAATGGTCTGTCATATTATAATAGAGACAGTAGATGTGGCTGCTCTCATAATATAATAGAGACAGTAGATCTGGCTGGTCTCTCATAATATAATAGAGACATTAGATCTAGCTGGTCCGTCATAATATAATAGAGACAGTAGATCTAGCTGGTCTGTAATATTATAATAGAGACAGTAGATCTAGCTGGTCTGTAATATTATAATAGAGACAGTAGATCTAAATGGTCTGTCATATTATAATAGAGACAGTAGATCTGGCTGGTCTCTCATAATATAATAGAGACAGTAGATCTGGCTGGTCTCTCATAATATAATAGAGACATTAGATCTAGCTGGTCTGTCATAATATAATAGAGACAGTAGATCTAGCTGGTCTGTCATATTATAATAGAGACAGTAGATCTAGCTGGTCTGTCAAAATATAATAGAGACAGTAGATCTAGCTGGTCTGTCATAATTTAATAGAGACAGTAGATCTAGCTGGTCTGTCATAATATAACAGAGACAGTAGATCTAAATGGTCTGTCATATTATAATAGAGACAGTAGATCTGAAAGGTCTCTCATAATATAATAGAGACGTTAGATCTAGCTGGTCTCTTATAATATAATAGAGACAGTAGATCTAGCTGGTCCGTCATAATATAATAGAGACAGTAGATCTAGCTGGTCTGTAATATTATAATAGAGACAGTAGATCTAAATGGTCTGTCATATTATAATAGAGACAGTAGATGTGGCTGCTCTCATAATATAATAGAGACAGTAGATCTGGCTGGTCTCTCATAATATAATAGAGACATTAGATCTAGCTGGTCCGTCATAATATAATAGAGACAGTAGATCTAGCTGGTCTGTAATATTATAATAGAGACAGTAGATCTAGCTGGTCTGTAATATTATAATAGAGACAGTAGATCTAGCTGGTCTGTCAAAATATAATAGAGACAGTAGATCTTGCTGGTCTGTCATATTATAATAGAGACAGTAGATCTGGCTGGTCTCTAATAATAATATAGAGACAGTAGATCTGGCTGGTCTCTCATAATATAATAGAGACATTAGATGTAGCTGGTCTGTCATAATATAATAGAGACAGTAGATCTAGCTGGTCTCTTATAATATAATAGAGACAGTAGATCTAGCTGGTCTGTCATATTATAATAGAGACAGTAGATCTGGCTGGTCTCTAATAATAATATAGAGACAGTAGATCTGGCTGGTCTCTCATAATATAATAGAGACATTAGATGTAGCTGGTCTGTCATAATATAATAGAGACAGTAGATCTAGCTGGTCTGTCATATTATAATAGAGACAGTAGATCTAGCTGGTCTGTCAAAATATAATAGAGACAGTAGATCTTGCTGGTCTGTCATAATATAATAGAGACAGTAGATCTAGCTGGTCTGTCATAATATAATAGAGACAGTAGATCTAAATGGTCTGTCATATTATAATAGAGACAGTAGATCTGGCTGGTCTTTCATAATATAATAGAGACATTATATGTAGCTGGTCTCTCATAATATAATATAGACATTAGATCTAGCTGGTCTGTCATAATATAATAGAGACAGTAGATCTAGCTGGTCTGTTATAACATGATAGAGACAGTTGATGTAGCTGGTCTGTCACAATATAATAGAGACAGTAGATTTAGCTGGTCTGTCATTATATAATAGAGGCAGTAGATCTAGCTGGTCTGTCATAATATAGTAGGGACATTAGATCTAGCTGGTCTGTCATAATATAATAGAGACAGTAGATCTAGCTGCTCTGTCAAAATATAATAGAGACAGTAGATCTAGATGGTCTGTCATAATATAATAGAGACAGTAGATCTAGCTGGTCTGTAATATTATAATAGAGACAGTAGATCTAGCTGGTCTGTAATATTATAATAGAGACAGTAGATCTAAATGGTCTGTCATATTATAATAGAGACAGTAGATCTGGCTGGTCTCTCATAATATAATAGAGACAGTAGATCTGGCTGGTCTCTCATAATATAATAGAGACATTAGATCTAGCTGGTCTGTCATAATATAATAGAGACAGTAGATCTAGCTGGTCTGTCATATTATAATAGAGACAGTAGATCTAGCTGGTCTGTCAAAATATAATAGAGACAGTAGATCTAGCTGGTCTGTCATAATTTAATAGAGACAGTAGATCTAGCTGGTCTGTCATAATATAATAGAGACAGTAGATCTAAATGGTCTGTCATATTATAATAGAGACAGTAGATCTGAAAGGTCTCTCATAATATAATAGAGACGTTAGATCTAGCTGGTCTCTTATAATATAATAGAGACAGTAGATCTAGCTGGTCCGTCATAATATAATAGAGACAGTAGATCTAGCTGGTCTGTAATATTATAATAGAGACAGTAGATCTAGCTGGTCTGTCATAATATAATAGAGACAGTAGATCTAGCTGGTCTGCCATAATATAATAGAGACAGTAGATCTGGCTGGTCTGTCATAATATAATAGATACAGTAGATTTACCTGGTCTGTCATAATATAATAGAGACAGTAGGTCTGGCTGGTCTCTCATAACGTAATAGAGACAGTAGATCTAGCTGGTCCGTCATAACGTAATAGAGACAGTAGATCTGGCTGGTCTCTCATATTGTAATAGAGACAGTAGATCTAGCTGGTCTCTCATAACGTAATAGAGACAGTAGATCTAGCTGGTCTCTCATAACGTAATAGAGACAGTAGATCTGGCTGGTCTCTCATAACGTAATAGAGACAGTAGATCTAGCTGGTCTGTCATATTATAATATAGACATTAGATCTAGCTGGTCTCTCATAATATAATAGAGACAGTAGATCTAGCTGGTCCGTCATAATATAATAGAGACAGTAGATCTAGCTGGTCTGTAATATTATAATAGAGACAGTAGATCTAGCTGGTCCGTCATAATATAATAGAGACAGTAGATCTAGCTGGTCTGTAATATTGTAATAGAGACAGTAGATCTAAATGGTCCGTCATACTATAATAGAGACATTAGATCTAGCTGGTCTCTCGTAATATAATAGAGACATTAGATCTAGCTGGTCTGTCATAATATAATAGAGACAGTAGATCTAGCTGGTCTGTCATAATGTAATAGAGACAGTAGATCTAGCTGGTCCGTCATAATATAATAGAGACAGTAGATCTAGCTGGTCTGTAATATTATAATAGAGACAGTAGCTCTAAATGGTCTGTCATATTATAATAGAGACAGTAGATCTGAAAGGTCTCTCATAATATAATAGAGACGTTAGATCTAGCTGGTCTCTTATAATATAATAGAGAATTAGATCTAGCTGGTCTGTCATAATATAATAGAGACTGTAGATCTAGCTGGTCTGTAATATTATAATAGAGACAGTAGATGTGGCTGGTCTCTCATAATATAATAGAGACAGTAGATCTGGCTGGTCTCTCATAATATATTAGAGAATTAGATCTAGCTGGTCTGTCATAATATAATAGAGACAGTAGATCTAGCTGGTCCGTCATAATATAATAGAGACAGTAGATCTAGCTGGTCTGTAATATTATAATAGAGACAGTAGATCTAGCTGGTCTGTAATATTATAATAGAGACAGTAGATCTAAATGGTCTGTCATATTATAATAGAGACAGTAGATCTGGCTGGTCTCTCATAATATAATAGAGACAGTAGATCTGGCTGGTCTCTCATAATATAATAGAGACATTAGATCTAGCTGGTCTGTCATAATATAATAGAGACAGTAGATCTAGCTGGTCTGTCATATTATAATAGAGACAGTAGATCTAGCTGGTCTGTCAAAATATAATAGAGACAGTAGATCTAGCTGGTCTGTCATAATATAATAGAGACAGTAGATCTAGCTGGTCTGTCATAATATAATAGAGACAGTAGATCTAAATGGTCTGTCATATTATAATAGAGACAGTAGATCTGGCTGGTCTCTCATAATATAATAGAGAGATTATATGTAGCTGGTCTCTCATAATATAATATAGACATTAGATCTAGCTGGTCTGTCATAATATAATAGAGACAGTAGATCTAGCTGGTCTGTTATAACATGATAGAGACAGTTGATGTAGCTCGTCTGTCACAATATAATAGAGACAGTAGATTTAGCTGGTCTGTCGTTATATAATAGAGGCAGTAGATCTAGCTGGTCTGTCATAATATAATAGAGACCGTAGATCTAGCTGGTCTGTCATAATATAATAGGGACATTAGATCTAGCTGGTCTGTCATAATATAATAGAGACAGTAGATCTAGCTGCTCTGTCAAAATATAATAGAGACAGTAGATCTAGATGGTCTGTCATAATATAATAGAGACAGTAGATCTAGCTGGTCTGTCATAATATAACAGAGACAGTAGATCTATCTGGTCCGTCATAATATAATATAGACAGTAGGTCTAGCTGGTCTGTCATAACGTAATAGAGACAGTAGATCTAGCTGGTCTGTCATAACATAATAGAGACAGTAGATCTGGCTGGTCTCTCATAACATAATAGAGACAGTAGATCCGGCTGGTCTCTCATGACGTAATAGAGACAGTAGATCTGGCTGGTCTCTCATAACGTAATAGAGACAGTAGATCTAGCTGGTCTGTCATAATATAATAGAGACAGTAGATCTAGCTGGTCTCTCATAACGTAATAGAGACAGTAGATCTAACTGGTCTCTCATAACGTAATAGAGACAGTAGATCTAGCTGGTCTGTCATAATATAATAGAGACAGTAGATCTAGCTGGTCTCTCATAACGTAATAGAGACAGTAGATCTGGCTGGTCTCTCTTAACGTAATAGAGACAGTAGATCTGGCTGGTCTGTCATAACATAATAGAGACAGTAGATCTGGCTGGTCTCTCATAACATAATAGAGACAGTAGATCTGGCTGGTCTCTCTTAATATAATAGAGACAGTAGATCTGGCTGGTCTGTCATAACATAATAGAGACAGTAGATCTGGCTTGTCTGTCATAATATAATAGAGACAGTAGATCTAGCTGGTCCGTCATAATATAATAGAGACAGTAGATCTGGCTGGTCTCTCATAATATAATAGAGACAGTAGATCTAGCTGGTCTGCCATAATATAATAGAGACAGTAGATCTGGCTGGTCTCTCATAATATAATAGAGACAGTAGATCTAGCTGGTCTGTCATAATATAATAGAGACAGTAGATCTGGCTGGTCTCTCATAATATAATAGAGACAGTAGATCTAGCTGGTCTGTCATAATATAATAGAAACAGTAGATGTAGCTGGTCTGTCATAATATAATAGAGACAGTAGATCTAGCTGGTCTGTCATAATATGATAGAGACTATAGATCTGGCTGGTCTCTCATAATATAATAGAGACACTAGATCTGGCTGGTCTCTCATAATATAATAGAGACACTAGATCTAGCTGGTCTGCCATAATATAATAGAAACAGTAGATCTGGCTGGTCTGTCATAATATAATAGACAAAGTAGATCTGGCTGGTCTTTCATAATATAATAGAGACAGTAGATCTAGCTGGTCTGTCATAATATAATAGAGACAGTAGATCTAGCTGGTCTGTCATAATATAATAGAGACAGTAGATCTAGCTGGTCTGTCATAATATAATAGAGACAGTAGATCTAGCTGGTCTGTCATAATATAATAGAGACAGTAGATCTAGCTGGTCTGCCATAATATAATAGAGACAGTAGATCTGGCTGGTCTGTCATAATATAATAGATACAGTATATTTACCTGGTCTGTCATAATATAATAGAGACAGTAGATCTGGCTGGTCTCTCATAACGTAATAGAGACAGTAGATCTAGCTGGTCCGTCATAACGTAATAGAGACAGTAGATCTGGCTGGTCTCTCATATTGTAATAGAGACAGTAGATCTAGCTGGTCTCTCATAACGTAATAGAGACAGTAGATCTGGCTGGTCTCTCATAACGTAATAGAGACAGTAGATCTAGCTGGTCTGTCATAATATAACAGAGACATTATATCTAGCTGGTCTGTCATAATATAATAGAGGCAGTAGATCTAGCTGGTCTGTCATAATATAATAGAGACAGTAGATCTAGCTGGTCTGTCATAATATAATAGAGACAGTAGATCTAGCTGGTCTGTCATAATATAATAGAGACAGTAGATCTGGCTGGTCTCTCATAACGTAATAGAGACAGTAGATCTGGCTGGTCTCTCATAACGTAATAGAGACAGTAGATCTGGCTGGTCTCTCATAACGTAATAGAGACAGTAGATCTGTCTGGTCTCTCATAACGTAATAGAGACAGTAGATCTGGCTGGTCTCTCATAACGTAATAGAAACAGTAGATCTGTCTGGTCTCTCATAACGTAACAGAGACAGTAGATCTGGCTGTCTCTCATAACGTAATAGAGACAGTAGATCTAGCTGGTCTCTCATAACGTAATAGAGACAGTAGATCTGTCTGGTCTCTCATAACGTAATAGAGACAGTAGATCTGGCTGGTCTCTCATAACGTAATAGAGACAGTAGATCTAGCTGGTCTGTCATAATATAATAGAGACAGTAGATCTAAATGGTCTGCCATATTATAATAGAGACAGTAGATCTGGCTGGTCTCTCATAATATAATAGAGACATTATATGTAGCTGGTCTCTCATAATATAATATAGACATTAGATCTAGCTGGTCTGTCATAATATAATAGGGACATTAGATCTAGCTGGTCTGTCATAATATAATAGAGACAGTAGATCTAGCTGCTCTGTCAAAATATAATAGAGACAGTAGATCTAGATGGTCTGTCATAATATAATAGAGACAGTATATCTAGATGGTCTGTCATAATATAACAGAGACAGTAGATCTATCTGGTCCGTCATAATATAATATAGACAGTAGATCTAGCTGGTCTGTCATAACATAATAGAGACAGTAGATCTGGCTGGTCTCTCATAACATAATAGAGACAGTAGATCTGGCTGGTCTCTCTTAATATAATAGAGACAGTAGATCTGGCTGGTCTGTCATAACATAATAGAGACAGTAGATCTGGCTTGTCTGTCATAATATAATAGAGACAGTAGATCTAGCTGGTCCGTCATAATATAATAGAGACAGTAGATCTGGCTGGTCTCTCATAATATAATAGAGACAGTAGATCTAGCTGGTCTGCCATAATATAATAGAGACAGTAGATCTGGCTGGTCTCTCATAATATAATAGAGACAGTAGATCTAGCTGGTCTGTCATAATATAATAGAGACAGTAGATCTGGCTGGTCTCTCATAATATAATAGAGACAGTAGATCTAGCTGGTCTGTCATAATATAATAGAGACAGTAGATGTAGCTGGTCTGTCATAATATAATAGAGACAGTAGATCTAGCTGGTCTGTCATAATATGATAGAGACTATAGATCTGGCTGGTCTCTCATAATATAATAGAGACACTAGATCTAGCTGGTCTGCCATAATATAATAGAGACAGTAGATCTGGCTGGTCTGTCATAATATAATAGATAAAGTAGATCTGGCTGGTCTTTCATAATATAATAGAGACAGTAGATCTAGCTGGTCTGTCATAATATAATAGAGACAGTAGATCTAGCTGGTCTGTCATAATATAATAGAGACAGTAGATCTAGCTGGTCTGTCATAATATAATAGAGACAGTAGATCTAGCTGGTCTGTCATAATATAATAGAGACAGTAGATCTAGCTGGTCTGTCATAATATAATAGAGACAGTAGATCTGGCTGGTCTCTCATAACGTAATAGAGACAGTAGATCTAGCTGGTCCGTCATAACGTAATAGAGACAGTAGATCTGGCTGGTCTCTCATATTGTAATAGAGACAGTAGATCTAGCTGGTCTCTCATAACGTAATAGAGACAGTAGATCTAGCTGGTCTCTCATAACGTAATAGAGACAGTAGATCTGGCTGGTCTCTCATAACGTAATAGAGACAGTAGATCTAGCTGGTCTGTCATAATATAACAGAGACATTATATCTAGCTGGTCTGTCATAATATAATAGAGGCAGTAGATCTAGCTGGTCTGTCATAATATAATAGAGACAGTAGATCTAGCTGGTCTGTCATAATATAATAGAGACAGTAGATCTAGCTGGTCTGTCATAATATAATAGAGACAGTAGATCTGGCTGGTCTCTCATAACGTAATAGAGACAGTAGATCTGGCTGGTCTCTCATAACGTAATAGAGACAGTAGATGTAGCTGGTCTGTCATAATATAATAGAGACAGTAGATCTAGCTGGTCTGTCATAATATGATAGAGACTATAGATCTGGCTGGTCTCTCATAATATAATAGAGACACTAGATCTAGCTGGTCTGCCATAATATAATAGAGACAGTAGATCTGGCTGGTCTGTCATAATATAATAGATAAAGTAGATCTGGCTGGTCTTTCATAATATAATAGAGACAGTAGATCTAGCTGGTCTGTCATAATATAATAGAGACAGTAGATCTAGCTGGTCTGTCATAATATAATAGAGACAGTAGATCTAGCTGGTCTGTCATAATATAATAGAGACAGTAGATCTAGCTGGTCTGTCATAATATAATAGAGACAGTAGATCTAGCTGGTCTGCCATAATATAATAGAGACAGTAGATCTGGCTGGTCTGTCATAATATAATAGATACAGTATATTTACCTGGTCTGTCATAATATAATAGAGACAGTAGATCTGGCTGGTCTCTCATAACGTAATAGAGACAGTAGATCTAGCTGGTCCGTCATAACGTAATAGAGACAGTAGATCTGGCTGGTCTCTCATATTGTAATAGAGACAGTAGATCTAGCTGGTCTCTCATAACGTAATAGAGACAGTAGATCTAGCTGGTCTCTCATAACGTAATAGAGACAGTAGATCTGGCTGGTCTCTCATAACGTAATAGAGACAGTAGATCTAGCTGGTCTGTCATAATATAACAGAGACATTATATCTAGCTGGTCTGTCATAATATAATAGAGGCAGTAGATCTAGCTGGTCTGTCATAATATAATAGAGACAGTAGATCTAGCTGGTCTGTCATAATATAATAGAGACAGTAGATCTAGCTGGTCTGTCATAATATAATAGAGACAGTAGATCTGGCTGGTCTCTCATAACGTAATAGAGACAGTAGATCTGGCTGGTCTCTCATAACGTAATAGAGACAGTAGATCTGGCTGGTCTCTCATAACGTAATAGAGACAGTAGATCTGTCTGGTCTCTCATAACGTAATAGAGACAGTAGATCTGGCTGGTCTCTCATAACGTAATAGAGACATTAGATCTGTCTGGTCTCTCATAACGTAACAGAGACAGTAGATCTGGCTGTCTCTCATAACGTAATAGAGACAGTAGATCTAGCTGGTCTCTCATAACGTAATTGTGACAGTAGATCTGTCTGGTCTCTCATAACGTAATAGAGACAGTAGATCTGGCTGGTCTCTCATAACGTAATAGAGACAGTAGATCTAGCTGGTCTGTCATAATATAATAGAGACAGTAGATCTAGCTGGTCTGTCATAATATAATAGAGACAGTAGATCTAGCTGGTCTGTCATAATATAATAGAGACAGTAGATCTAGCTGGTCTGTCATAATATAATAGAGACAGTAGATCTAGCTGGTCTGCCATAATATAATAGAGACAGTAGATCTGGCTGGTCTGTCATAATATAATAGATACAGTATATTTACCTGGTCTGTCATAATATAATAGAGACAGTAGATCTGGCTGGTCTCTCATAACGTAATAGAGACAGTAGATCTAGCTGGTCCGTCATAACGTAATAGAGACAGTAGATCTGGCTGGTCTCTCATATTGTAATAGAGACAGTAGATCTAGCTGGTCTCTCATAACGTAATAGAGACAGTAGATCTAGCTGGTCTCTCATAACGTAATAGAGACAGTAGATCTGGCTGGTCTCTCATAACGTAATAGAGACAGTAGATCTAGCTGGTCTGTCATAATATAACAGAGACATTATATCTAGCTGGTCTGTCATAATATAATAGAGACAGTAGATCTAGCTGGTCTGTCATAATATAATAGAGACAGTAGATCTAGCTGGTCTGTCATAATATAATAGAGACAGTAGATCTGGCTGGTCTCTCATAACGTAATAGAGACAGTAGATCTGGCTGGTCTCTCATAACGTAATAGAGACAGTAGATCTGGCTGGTCTCTCATAACGTAATAGAGACAGTAGATCTTTCTGGTCTCTCATAACGTAATAGAGACAGTAGATCTGGCTGGTCTCTCATAACGTAATAGAGACAGTAGATCTGTCTGGTCTCTCATAACGTAACAGAGAGAGTAGATCTGGCTGTCTCTCATAACGTAATAGAGACAGTAGATCTAGCTGGTCTCTCATAACGTAATTGTGACAGTAGATCTGTCTGGTCTCTCATAACGTAATAGAGACAGTAGATCTGGCTGGTCTCTCATAACGTAATAGAGACAGTAGATCTAGCTGGTCTGTCATAATATAATAGAGACAGTAGATCTAAATGGTCTGTCATATTATAATAGAGACAGTAGATCTGGCTGGTCTCTCATAATATAATAGAGACATTATATGTAGCTGGTCTCTCATAATATAATATAGACATTAGATCTAGCTGGTCTGTCATAATATAATAGAGACAGAAGATCTAGCTGGTCTGTTATAACATGATAGAGACAGTTGATGTAGCTGGTCTGTCACAATATAATAGAGACAGTAGATTTAGCTGGTCTGTCATTATATAATAGAGGCAGTAGATCTAGCTGGTCTGTCATAATATAATAGAGACAGTAGATCTAGCTGGTCTGTCATAATATAATAGGGACATTAGATCTAGCTGGTCTGTCATAATATAATAGAGACAGTAGATCTAGCTGCTCTGTCAAAATATAATAGAGACAGTAGATCTAGATGGTCTGTCATAATATAATAGAGACAGTATATCTAGCTGGTCTGTCATAATATAACAGAGACAGTAGATCTATCTGGTCCGTCATAATATAATATAGACAGTAGATCTAGCTGGTCTGTCATAACGTAATAGAGACAGTAGATCTAGCTGGTCTGTCATAACATAATAGAGACAGTAGATCTGGCTGGTCTCTCATAACGTAATAGAGACAGTAGATCCGGCTGGTCTCTCATAACGTAATAGATACAGTAGATCTGGCTGGTCTTTCATAATATAATAGAGACAGTAGATCTAGCTGGTCTGTCATAATATAATAGAGACAGTAGATCTAGCTGGTCTGTCATAATATAATAGGGACATTAGATCTAGCTGGTCTGTCATAATATAATAGAGACAGTAGATCTAGCTGCTCTGTCAAAATATAATAGAGACAGTAGATCTAGATGGTCTGTCATAATATAATAGAGACAGTATATCTAGCTGGTCTGTCATAATATAACAGAGACAGTAGATCTATCTGGTCCGTCATAATATAATATAGACAGTAGATCTAGCTGGTCTGTCATAACGTAATAGAGACAGTAGATCTAGCTGGTCTGTCATAACATAATAGAGACAGTAGAACTAGCTGGTCTGCCATAATATAATAGAGACAGTAGATCTGGCTGGTCTGTCATAATATAATAGATACAGTAGATCTGGCTGGTCTTTCATAATATAATAGAGACAGTAGATCTAGCTGGTCTGTCATAATATAATAGAGACAGTAGATCTAGCTGGTCTGTCATAATATAATAGAGACAGTAGATCTAGCTGGTCTGTCATAATATAATAGAGACAGTAGATCTAGCTGGTCTGTCATAATATAATAGAGACAGTAGATCTAGCTGGTCTGCCATAATATAATAGAGACAGTAGATCTGGCTGGTCTGTCATAATATAATAGATACAGTAGATTTACCTGGTCTGTCATAATATAATAGAGACAGTAGATCTGGCTGGTCTCTCATAACGTAATAGAGACAGTAGATCTAGCTGGTCCGTCATAACGTAATAGAGACAGTAGATCTGGCTGGTCTCTCATATTGTAATAGAGACAGTAGATCTAGCTGGTCTCTCATAACGTAATAGAGACAGTAGATCTAGCTGGTCTCTCATAACGTAATAGAGACAGTAGATCTGGCTGGTCTCTCATAACGTAATAGAGACAGTAGAACTAGCTGGTCCGTCATAATATAATAGAGACAGTAGATCTAGCTGGTCTGTAATATTATAATAGAGACAGTAGATCTAGCTGGTCCGTCATAATATAATAGAGACAGTAGATCTAGCTGGTCTGTAATATTGTAATAGAGACAGTAGATCTAAATGGTCCGTCATACTATAATAGAGACATTAGATCTAGCTGGTCTCTCGTAATATAATAGAGACATTAGATCTAGCTGGTCTGTCATAATATAATAGAGACAGTAGATCTAGCTGGTCCGTCATAATATAATAGCGACAGTAGATCTAGCTGGTCTGTAATATTATAATAGAGACAGTAGATCTAAATGGTCTGTCATATTATAATAGAGACAGTAGATGTGGCTGGTCTCTCATAATATCATAGAGACAGTAGATCTGGCTGGTCTCTCATAATATAATAGAGACATTAGATCTAGCTGGTCTGTCATTATATAATAGAGACATTAGATCTAGCTGGTCCGTCATAATATAATAGAGACAGTAGATCTAGCTGGTCTGTAATATTATAATAGAGACAGTAGATCTAGCTGGTCTGTAATATTATATAATAGAGACAGTATATCTAAATGGTCTGTCATATTATAATAGGGACAGTAGATCTGGCTGGTCTCTCATAATATAATAAAGACAGTAGATCTGGCTGGTCTCTCATAATATAATAGAGACATTAGATCTAGCTGGTCTGTCATAATATAATAGAGAAAGTAGATCTAGCTGGTCTGTCATATTATAATAGAGACAGTAGATCTAGCTGGTCTGTCATAATATAATAGAGACAGTAGATCTAGCTGGTCTCTCATAACGTAATAGAGACAGTAGATCTGGCTGGTCTCTCATAACGTAATAGAGACAGTAGATCTGGCTGGTCTCTCATAACGTAGTAGAGACAGTAGATCTAGCTGGTCTGTCATAACGTAATAGAGACAGTAGATCTAGCTGGTCTGTCATAATATAATAGAGACAGTATATCTAGCTGGTCTCTCATAACGTAATAGAGACAGTAGATCTGGCTGGTCTCTCATAACATAATAGAGACAGTAGATCTGGCTGGTCTTTCATAACATAATAGAGACAGTAGATCTGGCTGGTCTCTCATAACATAATAGAGACAGTAGATCTGGCTGGTCTCTCATAATATAATAGAGACAGTAGATCTGGCTGGTCTGTCATAACATAATAGAGACAGTAGATCTGGCTTGTCTGTCATAATATAATAGAGACAGTAGATCTAGCTGGTTCGTCATAATATAATAGAGACAGTAGATCTGGCTGGTCTCTCATAACGTAATAGAGACAGTAGATCTAGCTGGTCTGTCGTAATATAATAGAGACAGTAGATCTGGCTGGTCTGTCATAATATGATAGAGACAGTAGATCTGGCTGGTCTCTCATACTATAATAGAGACAGTAGATCTAGCTGGTCTGCCATAATATAATAGAGACAGTAGATCTGGCTGGTCTCTCATAATATAATAGAGACAGTAGATCTAGCTGGTCTGTCATAATATAATAGAGACAGTAGATCTAGCTGGTCTGCCATAATATAATAGAGACAGTAGATCTAGCTGGTCTGCCATAATATAATAGAGACAGTAGATCTGGCTGGTCTGTCATAATATAATAGATACAGTAGATTTACCTGGTCTGTCATAATATAATAGAGACAGTAGATCTGGCTGGTCTCTCATAACGTAATAGAGACAGTAGATATAGCTGGTCCGTCATAACGTAATAGAGACAGTAGATCTGGCTGGTCTCTCATATTGTAATGGAGACAGTAGATCTAGCTGGTCTCTCATAACGTAATGGAGACAGTAGATCTGTCTGGTCTCTCAAAACGTAATAGAGACAGTAGATCTGGCTGGTCTCTCATAACGTAATTGAGACAGTAGATCTAGCTGGTCTGTCATATTATAATATAGACATTAGATCTAATTGGTCTCTCATAATATAATAGAGACAGTAGATCTAGCTGGTCCGTCATAATATAATAGAGACAGTAGATCTAGCTGGTCTGTAATATTATAATAGAGACAGTAGATCTAGCTGGTCCGTCATAATATAATAGAGACAGTAGATCTAGCTGGTCTGTAATATTGTAATAGAGACAGTAGATCTAAATGGTCCGTCATACTATAATAGAGACATTAGATCTAGCTGGTCTCTCGTAATATAATAGAGACATTAGATCTAGCTGGTCTGTCATAATATAATAGAGACAGTAGATCTAGCTGGTCTGTCATAATATAATAGAGACAGTAGATCTAGCTGGTCCGTCATAATATAATAGAGACAGTAGATCTAGCTGGTCTGTAATATTATAATAGAGACAGTAGATCTAAATGGTCTGTCATATTATAATAGAGACAGTAGATCTGAAAGGTCTCTCATAATATAATAGAGACGTTAGATCTAGCTGGTCTGTTATAATATAATAGAGACAGTAGATCTAGCTGGTCCGTCATAATATAATAGAGACAGTAGATCTAGCTGGTCTGTAATATTATAATAGAGACAGTAGATCTAAATGGTCTGTCATATTATAATAGAGACAGTAGATCTAAATGGTCTGTCATATTACAATAGAGACAGTAGATGTGGCTGGTCTCTCATAATATAATAGAGACAGTAGATCTGGCTGGTCTCTCATAATATAATAGAGACATTAGATCTAGCTGGTCTGTCATAATATAATAGAGACAGTAGATCTAGCTGGTCCGTCATAATATAATAGAGACAGTAGATCTAGCTGGTCTGCAATATTATAATAGAGACAGTAGATCTAGCTGGTCTGTAATATTATAATAGAGACAGTATATCTAAATGGTCTGTCATATTATAATAGGGACAGTAGATCTGGCTGGTCTCTCATAATATAATAAAGACAGTAGATCTGGCTGGTCTCTCATAATATAATAGAGACATTAGATCTAGCTGGTCTGTCATAATATAATAGCGAAAGTAGATCTAGCTGGTCTGTCATATTATAATAGAGACAGTAGATCTAGCTGGTCTGTCATAATATAATAGAGACAGTAGATCTAGCTGGTCTCTCATAACGTAATAGAGACAGTAGATCTGGCTGGTCTCTCATAACGTAATAGAGACAGTAGATCTGGCTGGTCTCTCATAACGTAGTAGAGACAGTAGATCTAGCTGGTCTGTCATAACGTAATAGAGACAGTAGATCTAACTGGTCTGTCATAATATAATAGAGACAGTATATCTAGCTGGTCTCTCATAACGTAATAGAGACAGTATATCTGGCTGGTCTCTCATAACATAATAGAGACAGTAGATCTGGCTGGTCTTTCATAACATAATAGAGACAGTAGATCTGGCTGGTCTCTCATAACATAATAGAGACAGTAGATCTGGCTGGTCTCTCATAATATAATAGAGACAGTAGATCTGGCTGGTCTGTCATAACATAATAGAGACAGTAGATCTGGCTTGTCTGTCATAATATAATAGAGACAGTAGATCTAGCTGGTTCGTCATAATATAATAGAGACAGTAGATCTGGCTGGTCTCTCATAACGTAATAGAGACAGTAGATCTAGCTGGTCTGTCGTAATATAATAGAGACAGTAGATCTGGCTGGTCTGTCATAATATGATAGAGACAGTAGATCTGGCTGGTCTCTCATACTATAATAGAGACAGTAGATCTAGCTGGTCTGCCATAATATAATAGAGACAGTAGATCTGGCTGGTCTCTCATAATATAATAGAGACAGTAGATCTAGCTGGTCTGTCATAATATAATAGAGACAGTAGATCTAGCTGGTCTGCCATAATATAATAGAGACAGTAGATCTAGCTGGTCTGCCATAATATAATAGAGACAGTAGATCTGGCTGGTCTGTCATAATATAATAGATACAGTAGATTTACCTGGTCTGTCATAATATAATAGAGACAGTAGATCTGGCTGGTCTCTCATAACGTAATAGAGACAGTAGATCTAGCTGGTCCGTCATAACGTAATAGAGACAGTATATCTGGCTGGTCTCTCATATTGTAATGGAGACAGTAGATCTAGCTGGTCTCTCATAACGTAATAGAGACAGTAGATCTAGCTGGTCTCTCATAACGTAATAGAGACAGTAGATCTGGCTGGTCTCTCATAACGTAATAGAGACAGTAGATCTAGCTGGTCTGTCATATTATAATATAGACATTAGATCTAGCTGGTCTCTCATAATATAATAGAGACAGTAGATCTAGCTGGTCCGTCATAATATAATAGAGACAGTAGATCTAGCTGGTCTGTAATATTATAATAGAGACAGTAGATCTAGCTGGTCCGTCATAATATAATAGAGACAGTAGATCTAGCTGGTCTGTAATATTATAATAGAGACAGTAGATCTAAATGGTCTGTCATATTATAATAGAGACAGTAGATCTGAAAGGTCTCTCATAATATAATAGAGACGTTAGATCTAGCTGGTCTGTTATAATATAATAGAGACAGTAGATCTAGCTGGTCCGTCATAATATAATAGAGACAGTAGATCTAGCTGGTCTGTAATATTATAATAGAGACAGTAGATCTAAATGGTCTGTCATATTATAATAGAGACAGTAGATCTAAATGGTCTGTCATATTATAATAGAGACAGTAGATGTGGCTGGTCTCTCATAATATAATAGAGACAGTAGATCTGGCTGGTCTCTCATAATATAATAGAGACATTAGATCTAGCTGGTCTGTCATAATATAATAGAGACAGTAGATCTAGCTGGTCCGTCATAATATAATAGAGACAGTAGATCTAGCTGGTCTGTAATATTATAATAGAGACAGTAGATCTAGCTGGTCTGTAATATTATAATAGAGACAGTATATCTAAATGGTCTGTCATATTATAATAGGGACAGTAGATCTGGCTGGTCTCTCATAATATAATAAAGACAGTAGATCTGGCTGGTCTCTCATAATATAATAGAGACATTAGATCTAGCTGGTCTGTCATAATATAATAGCGAAAGTAGATCTAGCTGGTCTGTCATATTATAATAGAGACAGTAGATCTAGCTGGTCTGTCATAATATAATAGAGACAGTAGATCTAGCTGGTCTCTCATAACGTAATAGAGACAGTAGATCTGGCTGGTCTCTCATAACGTAATAGAGACAGTAGATCTGGCTGGTCTCTCATAACGTAGTAGAGACAGTAGATCTAGCTGGTCTGTCATAACGTAATAGAGACAGTAGATCTAACTGGTCTGTCATAATATAATAGAGACAGTATATCTAGCTGGTCTCTCATAACGTAATAGAGACAGTAGATCTGGCTGGTCTCTCATAACATAATAGAGACAGTAGATCTGGCTGGTCTTTCATAACATAATAGAGACAGTAGATCTGGCTGGTCTCTCATAACATAATAGAGACAGTAGATCTGGCTGGTCTTTCATAATATAATAGAGACAGTAGATCTGGCTGGTCTGTCATAACATAATAGAGACAGTAGATCTGGCTTGTCTGTCATAATATAATAGAGACAGTAGATCTAGCTGGTTCGTCATAATATAATAGAGACAGTAGATCTGGCTGGTCTCTCATAACGTAATAGAGACAGTAGATCTAGCTGGTCTGTCGTAATATAATAGAGACAGTAGATCTGGCTGGTCTGTCATAATATGATAGAGACAGTAGATCTGGCTGGTCTCTCATACTATAATAGAGACAGTAGATCTAGCTGGTCTGCCATAATATAATAGAGACAGTAGATCTGGCTGGTCTCTCATAATATAATAGAGACAGTAGATCTAGCTGGTCTGTCATAATATAATAGAGACAGTAGATCTAGCTGGTCTGCCATAATATAATAGAGACAGTAGATCTAGCTGGTCTGCCATAATATAATAGAGACAGTAGATCTGGCTGGTCTGTCATAATATAATAGATACAGTAGATTTACCTGGTCTGTCATAATATAATAGAGACAGTAGATCTGGCTGGTCTCTCATAACGTAATAGAGACAGTAGATCTAGCTGGTCCGTCATAACGTAATAGAGACAGTATATCTGGCTGGTCTCTCATATTGTAATGGAGACAGTAGATCTAGCTGGTCTCTCATAACGTAATAGAGACAGTAGATCTAGCTGGTCTCTCATAACGTAATAGAGACAGTAGATCTGGCTGGTCTCTCATAACAAAATAGAGACAGTAGATCTAGCTGGTCTGTCATATTATAATATAGACATTAGATCTAGCTGGTCTCTCATAATATAATAGAGACAGTAGATCTAGCTGGTCCGTCATAATATAATAGAGACAGTAGATCTAGCTGGTCTGTAATATTATAATAGAGACAGTAGATCTAGCTGGTCCGTCATAATATAATAGAGACAGTAGATCTAGCTGGTCTGTAATATTGTAATAGAGACAGTAGATCTAAATGGTCCGTCATACTATAATAGAGACATTAGATCTAGCTGGTCTCTCGTAATATAATAGAGACATTAGATCTAGCTGGTCTGTCATAATATAATAGAGACAGTAGATCTAGCTGGTCTGTCATAATATAATAGAGACAGTAGATCTAGCTGGTCCGTCATAATATAATAGAGACAGTAGATCTAGCTGGTCTGTAATATTATAATAGAGACAGTAGATCTAAATGGTCTGTCATAATATAATAGAGACAGTAGATCTAGCTGGTCTGTAATATTGTAATAGAGACAGTAGATCTAAATGGTCCGTCATACTATAATAGAGACATTAGATCTAGCTGGTCTCTCGTAATATAATAGAGACATTAGATCTAGCTGGTCTGTCATAATATAATAGAGACAGTAGATCTAGCTGGTCTGTCATAATATAATAGAGACAGTAGATCTAGCTGGTCCGTCATAATATAATAGAGACAGTAGATCTAGCTGGTCTGTCATAATATAATAGGGACATTAGATCTAGCTGGTCTGTCATAATATAATAGAGACATTAGATCTAGCTGCTCTGTCAAAATATAATAGAGACAGTAGATCTAGATGGTCTGTCATAATATAATAGAGACAGTATATCTAGCTGGTCTGTCATAATATAACAGAGACAGTAGATCTATCTGGTCCGTCATAATATAATATAGACAGTAGATCTAGCTGGTCTGTCATAACGTAATAGAGACAGTAGATCTAGCTGGTCTGTCATAACATAATAGAGACAGTAGAACTAGCTGGTCTGCCATAATATAATAGAGACAGTAGATCTGGCTGGTCTGTCATAATATAATAGATACAGTAGATCTGGCTGGTCTTTCATAATATAATAGAGACAGTAGATCTAGCTGGTCTGTCATAATATAATATTGACAGTAGATCTAGCTGGTCTGTCATAATATAATAGAGACAGTAGATCTAGCTGGTCTGTCATAATATAATAGAGACAGTAGATCTAGCTGGTCTGTCATAATATAATAGAGACAGTAGATCTAGCTGGTCTGCCATAATATAATAGAGACAGTAGATCTGGCTGGTCTGTCATAATATAATAGATACAGTAGATCTAGCTGGTCTGTCATAATATAATAGAGACAGTAGATCTGGCTGGTCTCTCATAACGTAATAGAGACAGTAGATCTAGCTGGTCCGTCATAACGTAATAGAGACAGTAGATCTGGCTGGTCTCTCATATTGTAATAGAGACAGTAGATCTAGCTGGTCTCTCATAACGTAATAGAGACAGTAGATCTAGCTGGTCTCTCATAACGTAATAGAGACAGTAGATCTGGCTGGTCTCTCATAACGTAATAGAGACAGTAGAACTAGCTGGTCCGTCATAATATAATAGAGACAGTAGATCTAGCTGGTCTGTAATATTATAATAGAGACAGTAGATCTATAACGTAATAGAGACAGTAGATCTGGCTGGTCTCTCATATTGTAATAGAGACAGTAGATCTAGCTGGTCTCTCATAACGTAATAGAGACAGTAGATCTAGCTGGTCTCTCATAACGTAATAGAGACAGTAGATCTGGCTGGTCTCTCATAACGTAATAGAGACAGTAGAACTAGCTGGTCCGTCATAATATAATAGAGACAGTAGATCTAGCTGGTCTGTAATATTATAATAGAGACAGTAGATCTAGCTGGTCCGTCATAATATAATAGAGACAGTAGATCTAGCTGGTCTGTAATATTGTAATAGAGACAGTAGATCTAAATGGTCCGTCATACTATAATAGAGACAGTAGATCTGAAAGGTCTCTCATAATATAATAGAGACGTTAGATCTAGCTGGTCTGTTATAATATAATAGAGACAGTAGATCTAGCTGGTCCGTCATAATATAATAGCGACAGTAGATCTAGCTGGTCTGTAATATTATAATAGAGACAGTAGATCTAAATGGTCTGTCATATTATAATAGAGACAGTAGATGTGGCTGGTCTCTCATAATATAATAGAGACAGTAGATCTGGCTGGTCTCTCATAATATAATAGAGACATTAGATCTAGCTGGTCTGTCATTATATAACAGAGACAGTAGATCTAGCTGGTCCGTCATAATATAATAGAGACAGTAGATCTAGCTGGTCTGTAATATTATAATAGAGACAGTAGATCTAGCTGGTCTGTAATATTATATAATAGAGACAGTATATCTAAATGGTCTGTCATATTATAATAGGGACAGTAGATCTGGCTGGTCTCTCATAATATAATAAAGACAGTAGATCTGGCTGGTCTCTCATAATATAATAGAGACATTAGATCTAGCTGGTCTGTCATAATATAATAGAGAAAGTAGATCTAGCTGGTCTGTCATATTATAATAGAGACAGTAGATCTAGCTGGTCTGTCATAATATAATAGAGACAGTAGATCTAGCTGGTCTCTCATAACGTAATAGAGACAGTAGATCTGGCTGGTCTCTCATAACGTAATAGAGACAGTAGATCTGGCTGGTCTCTCATAACGTAGTAGAGACAGTAGATCTAGCTGGTCTGTCATAACGTAATAGAGACAGTAGATCTAACTGGTCTGTCATAATATAATAGAGACAGTATATCTAGCTGGTCTCTCATAACGTAATAGAGACAGTAGATCTGGCTGGTCTCTCATAACATAATAGAGACAGTAGATCTGGCTGGTCTTTCATAACATAATAGAGACAGTAGATCTGGCTGGTCTCTCATAACATAATAGAGACAGTAGATCTGGCTGGTCTGTCATAACATAATAGAGACTGTAGATCTGGCTTGTCTGTCATAATATAATAGAGACAGTAGATCTAGCTGGTTCGTCATAATATAATAGAGACAGTAGATCTGGCTGGTCTCTCATAACGTAATAGAGACAGTAGATCTAGCTGGTCTGTCGTAATATAATAGAGACAGTAAATCTGGCTGGTCTGTCATAATATGATAGAGACAGTAGATCTGGCTGGTCTCTCATACTATAATAGAGACAGTAGATCTAGCTGGTCTGCCATAATATAATAGAGACAGTAGATCTGGCTGGTCTCTCATAATATAATAGAGACAGTAGATCTAGCTGGTCTGTCATAATATAATAGAGACAGTAGATCTAGCTGGTCTGCCATAATATAATAGAGACAGTAGATCTAGCTGGTCTGCCATAATATAATAGAGACAGTAGATCTGGCTGGTCTGTCATAATATAATAGATACAGTAGATTTACCTGGTCTGTCATAATATAATAGAGACAGTAGATCTGGCTGGTCTCTCATAACGTAATAGAGACAGTAGATCTAGCTGGTCCGTCATAACGTAATAGAGACAGTAGATCTGGCTGGTCTCTCATATTGTAATGGAGACAGTAGATCTAGCTGGTCTCTCATAACGTAATGGAGACAGTAGATCTAGCTGGTCTCTCAAAACGTAATAGAGACAGTAGATCTGGCTGGTCTCTCATAACGTAATTGAGACAGTAGATCTAGCTGGTCTGTCATATTATAATATAGACATTAGATCTAGCTGGTCTCTCATAATATAATAGAGACAGTAGATCTAGCTGGTCCGTCATAATATAATAGAGACAGTAGATCTAGCTGGTCTGTAATATTATAATAGAGACAGTAGATCTAGCTGGTCCGTCATAATATAATAGAGACAGTAGATCTAGCTGGTCTGTAATATTGTAATAGAGACAGTAGATCTAAATGGTCCGTCATACTATAATAGAGACATTAGATCTAGCTGGTCTCTCGTAATATAATAGAGACATTAGATCTAGCTGGTCTGTCATAATATAATAGAGACAGTAGATCTAGCTGGTCTGTCATAATATAATAGAGACAGTAGATCTAGCTGGTCCGTCATAATATAATAGAGACAGTAGATCTAGCTGGTCTGTAATATTATAATAGAGACAGTAGATCTAAATGGTCTGTCATATTATAATAGAGACAGTAGATCTGAAAGGTCTCTCATAATATAATAGAGACGTTAGATCTAGCTGGTCTCTTATAATATAATAGAGACAGTAGATCTAGCTGGTCCGTCATAATATAATAGAGACAGTAGATCTAGCTGGTCTGTAATATTATAATAGAGACAGTAGATCTAAATGGTCTGTCATATTATAATAGAGACAGTAGATCTAAATGGTCTGTCATATTATAATAGAGACAGTAGATGTGGCTGGTCTCTCATAATATAATAGAGACAGTAGATCTGGCTGGTCTCTCATAATATAATAGAGACATTAGATCTAGCTGGTCTGTCATAATATAATAGAGACAGTAGATCTAGCTGGTCCGTCATAATATAATAGAGACAGTAGATCTAGCTGGTCTGTAATATTATAATAGAGACAGTAGATCTAGCTGGTCTGTAATATTATAATAGAGACAGTATATCTAAATGGTCTGTCATATTATAATAGGGACAGTAGATCTGGCTGGTCTCTCATAATATAATAAAGACAGTAGATCTGGCTGGTCTCTCATAATATAATAGAGACATTAGATCTAGCTGGTCTGTCATAATATAATAGAGAAAGTAGATCTAGCTGGTCTGTCATATTATAATAGAGACAGTAGATCTAGCTGGTCTGTCATAATATAATAGAGACAGTAGATCTAGCTGGTCTCTCATAACGTAATAGAGACAGTAGATCTGGCTGGTCTCTCATAACGTAATAGAGACAGTAGATCTGGCTGGTCTCTCATAACGTAGTAGAGACAGTAGATCTAGCTGGTCTGTCATAACGTAATAGAGACAGTAGATCTAACTGGTCTGTCATAATATAATAGAGACAGTATATCTAGCTGGTCTCTCATAACGTAATAGAGACAGTAGATCTGGCTGGTCTCTCATAACATAATAGAGACAGTAGATCTGGCTGGTCTTTCATAACATAATAGAGACAGTAGATCTGGCTGGTCTCTCATAACATAATAGAGACAGTAGATCTGGCTGGTCTCTCATAATATAATAGAGACAGTAGATCTGGCTGGTCTGTCATAACATAATAGAGACAGTAGATCTGGCTTGTCTGTCATAATATAATAGAGACAGTAGATCTAGCTGGTTCGTCATAATATAATAGAGACAGTAGATCTGGCTGGTCTCTCATAACGTAATAGAGACAGTTGATCTAGCTGGTCTGTCGTAATATAATAGAGACAGTAGATCTGGCTGGTCTGTCATAATATGATAGAGACAGTAGATCTGGCTGGTCTCTCATACTATAATAGAGACAGTAGATCTAGCTGGTCTGCCATAATATAATAGAGACAGTAGATCTGGCTGGTCTCTCATAATATAATAGAGACAGTAGATCTAGCTGGTCTGTCATAATATAATAGAGACAGTAGATCTAGCTGGTCTGCCATAATATAATAGAGACAGTAGATCTAGCTGGTCTGCCATAATATAATAGAGACAGTAGATCTGGCTGGTCTGTCATAATATAATAGATACAGTAGATTTACCTGGTCTGTCATAATATAATAGAGACAGTAGATCTGGCTGGTCTCTCATAACGTAATAGAGACAGTAGATCTAGCTGGTCCGTCATAACGTAATAGAGACAGTATATCTGGCTGGTCTCTCATATTGTAATGGAGACAGTAGATCTAGCTGGTCTCTCATAACGTAATAGAGACAGTAGATCTAGCTGGTCTCTCATAACGTAATAGAGACAGTAGATCTGGCTGGTCTCTCATAACGTAATAGAGACAGTAGATCTAGCTGGTCTGTCATATTATAATATAGACATTAGATCTAGCTGGTCTCTCATAATATAATAGAGACAGTAGATCTAGCTGGTCCGTCATAATATAATAGAGACAGTAGATCTAGCTGGTCTGTAATATTATAATAGAGACAGTAGAACTAGCTGGTCCGTCATAATATAATAGAGACAGTAGATCTAGCTGGTCTGTAATATTGTAATAGAGACAGTAGATCTAAATGGTCCGTCATACTATAATAGAGACATTAGATCTAGCTGGTCTCTCGTAATATAATAGAGACATTAGATCTAGCTGGTCTGTCATAATATAATAGAGACAGTAGATCTAGCTGGTCTGTCATAATATAATAGAGACAGTAGATCTAGCTGGTCCGTCATAATATAATAGAGACAGTAGATCTAGCTGGTCTGTAATATTATAATAGAGACAGTAGATCTAAATGGTCTGTCATATTATAATAGAGACAGTAGATCTGAAAGGTCTCTCATAATATAATAGAGACGTTAGATCTAGCTGGTCTCTTATAATATAATAGAGACAGTAGATCTAGCTGGTCCGTCATAATATAATAGAGACAGTAGATCTAGCTGGTCTGTAATATTATAATAGAGACAGTAGATCTAAATGGTCTGTCATATTATAATAGAGACAGTAGATGTGGCTGGTCTCTCATAATATAATAGAGACAGTAGATCTGGCTGGTCTCTCATAATATAATAGAGACATTAGATCTAGCTGGTCTGTCATAATATAATAGAGACAGTAGATCTAGCTGGTCCGTCATAATATAATAGAGACAGTAGATCTAGCTGGTCTGTAATATTATAATAGAGACAGTAGATCTAGCTGGTCTGTAATATTATAATAGAGACAGTAGATCTAAATGGTCTGTCATATTATAATAGAGACAGTAGATCTGGCTGGTCTCTCATAATATAATAGAGACAGTAGATCTGGCTGGTCTCTCATAATATAATAGAGACAGTAGATCTAGCTGGTCTGTCATATTATAATAGAGACAGTAGATCTAGCTGGTCTGTCAAAATATAATAGAGACAGTAGATCTAGCTGGTCTGTCATAATATAATAGAGACAGTAGATCTAGCTGGTCTGTCATAATATAATAGAGACAGTAGATCTAAATGGTCTGTCATATTATAATAGAGACAGTAGATCTGGCTGGTCTCTCATAATATAATAGAGAGATTATATGTAGCTGGTCTCTCATAATATAATATAGACATTAGATCTAGCTGGTCTGTCATAATATAATAGAGACAGTAGATTTAGCTGGTCTGTTATAACATGATAGAGACAGTTGATGTTGCTTGTCTGTCACAATATAATAGATACAGTAGATTTAGCTGGTCTGTCATTATATAATAGAGGCAGTAGATCTAGCTGGTCTGTCATAATATAATAGAGACAGTAGATCTAGCTGGTCTGTCATAATATAATAGGGACATTAGATCTAGCTGGTCTGTCATAATATAATAGAGACAGTAGATCTAGCTGCTCTGTCAAAATATAATAGAGACAGTAGATCTAGATGGTCTGTCATAATATAATAGAGACAGTAGATCTAGCTGGTCTGTCATAATATAACAGAGACAGTAGATCTATCTGGTCCGTCATAATATAATATAGACAGTAGGTCTAGCTGGTCTGTCATAACGTAATAGAGACAGTAGATCTAGCTGGTCTGTCATAACATAATAGAGACAGTAGATCTGGCTGGTCTCTCATAACGTAATAGAGACAGTAGATCCGGCTGGTCTCTCATGACGTAATAGAGACAGTAGATCTAGCTGGTCTGTCATAATATAATAGAGACAGTAGATCTAGCTGGTCTCTCATAACGTAATAGAGACAGTAGATCTAACTGGTCTCTCATAACGTAATAGAGACAGTAGATCTAGCTGGTCTGTCATAATATAATAGAGACAGTAGATCTAGCTGGTCTCTCATAACGTAATAGAGACAGTAGATCTGGCTGGTCTCTCTTAACGTAATAGAGACGGTAGATCTGGCTGGTCTGTCATAACATAATAGAGACAGTAGATCTGGCTGGTCTCTCATAACATAATAGAGACAGTAGATCTGGCTGGTCTCTCTTAATATAATAGAGACAGTAGATCTGGCTGGTCTGTCATAACATAATAGAGACAGTAGATCTGGCTTGTCTGTCATAATATAATAGAGACAGTAGATCTAGCTGGTCCGTCATAATATAATAGAGACAGTAGATCTGGCTGATCTCTCATAATATAATAGAGACAGTAGATCTAGCTGGTCTGCCATAATATAATAGAGACAGTAGATCTGGCTGGTCTCTCATAATATAATAGAGACAGTAGATCTAGCTAGTCTGTCATAATATAATAGAGACAGTAGATCTGGCTGGTCTCTCATAATATAATAGAGACAGTAGATCTAGCTGGTCTGTCATAATATAATAGAGACAGTAGATCTAGCTGGTCTGTCATAATATAATAGAGACAGTAGATCTAGCTGGTCTGTCATAATATGATAGAGACTATAGATCTGGCTGGTCTCTCATAATATAATAGAGACACTAGATCTAGCTGGTCTGCCATAATATAATAGAGACAGTAGATCTGGCTGGTCTGTCATAATATAATAGATAAAGTAGATCTGGCTGGTCTTTCATAATATAATAGAGACAGTAGATCTAGCTGGTCTGTCATAATATAATAGAGACAGTAGATCTAGCTGGTCTGTCATAATATAATAGAGACAGTAGATCTAGCTGGTCTGTCATAATATAATAGAGACGGTAGATCTGGCTGGTCTGTCATAATATAATAGATAAAGTAGATCTGGCTGGTCTTTCATAATATAATAGAGACAGTAGATCTAGCTGGTCTGTCATAATATAATAGAGACAGTAGATCTAGCTGGTCTGTCATAATATAATAGAGACAGTAGATCTAGCTGGTCTGTCATAATATAATAGAGACAGTAGATCTAGCTGGTCTGCCATAATATAATAGAGACAGTAGATCTGGCTGGTCTGTCATAATATAATAGAGACAGTATATTTACCTGGTCTGTCATAATATAATAGAGACAGTAGATCTGGCTGGTCTCTCATAACGTAATAGAGACAGTAGATCTAGCTGGTCCGTCATAACGTAATAGAGACAGTAGATCTGGCTGGTCTCTCATATTGTAATAGAGACAGTAGATCTAGCTGGTCTCTCATAACGTAATAGAGACAGTAGATCTAGCTGGTCTCATAACGTAATAGAGACAGTAGATCTGGCTGGTCTCTCATAACGTAATAGAGACAGTAGATCTAGCTGGTCTGTCATAATATAACAGAGACATTATATCTAGCTGGTCTGTCATAATATAATAGAGGCAGTAGATCTAGCTGGTCTGTCATAATATAATAGAGACAGTAGATCTAGCTGGTCTGTCATAATATAATAGAGACAGTAGATCTAGCTGGTCTGTCATAATATAATAGAGACAGTAGATCTGGCTGGTCTCTCATAACGTAATAGAGACAGTAGATCTGGCTGGTCTCTCATAACGTAATAGAGACAGTAGATCTGGCTGGTCTCTCATAACGCAATAGAGACAGTAGATCTGTCTGGTCTCTCATAACGTAATAGAGACAGTTGATCTGGCTGGTCTCTCATAACGTAATAGAGACAGTAGATCTGTCTGGTCTCTCATAACGTAACAGAGACAGTAGATCTGGCTGGTCTCACATAACGTAATAGAGACAGTAGATCTGGCTGGTCTCTCATAACGTAATAGAGACAGTAGATCTAGCTGGTCTGTCATAATATAATAGAGACAGTAGATCTAGCTGGTCTGTCATAATATAATAGAGACAGTAGATCTAAATGGTCTGTCATAATATAATAGAGACATTATATGTAGCTGGTCTCTCATAATATAATATAGACATTAGATCTAGCTGGTCTGTCATAATATAATAGAGACAGTAGATCTAGCTGGTATGTTATAACATGATAGAGACAGTTGATGTAGCTGGTCTGTCACAATATAATAGAGACAGTAGATTTAGCTGGTCTGTCATTATATAATAGAGGCAGAAGATCTAGCTGGTCTGTCATAATATAATAGAGACAGTAGATCTAGCTGGTCTGTCATAATATAATAGGGACATTAGATCTAGCTGGTCTGTCATAATATAATAGAGACAGTAGATCTAGCTGCTCTGTCAAAATATAATAGAGACAGTAGATCTAGATGGTCTGTCATAATATAATAGAGACAGTATATCTAGCTGGTCTGTCATAATATAACAGAGACAGTAGATCTATCTGGTCCGTCATAATATAATATAGACAGTAGATCTAGCTGGTCTGTCATAACGTAATAGAGACAGTAGATCTGGCTGGTCTCTCATAACGTAATAGAGACAGTAGATCCGGCTGGTCTCTCATAACGTAATAGATACAGTAGATCTGGCTGGTCTTTCATAATATAATAGAGACAGTAGATCTAGCTGGTCTGTCATAATATAATAGAGACAGTAGATCTAGCTGGTCTGTCATAATATAATAGGGACATTAGATCTAGCTGGTCTGTCATAATATAATAGAGACAGAAGATCTAGCTGCTCTGTCAAAATATAATAGAGACAGTAGATCTAGATGGTCTGTCATAATATAATAGAGACAGTATATCTAGCTGGTCTGTCATAATATAACAGAGACAGTAGATCTATCTGGTCCGTCATAATATAATATAGACAGTAGATCTAGCTGGTCTGTCATAACGTAATAGAGACAGTAGATCTGGCTGGTCTGTCATAATATAATAGATACAGTAGATCTGGCTGGTCTTTCATAATATAATAGAGACAGTAGATCTAGCTGGTCTGTCATAATATAATAGAGACAGTATATCTAGCTGGTCTGTCATAATATAATAGAGACAGTAGATCTAGCTGGTCTGTCATAATATAATAGAGACAGTCGATCTAGCTGGTCTGTCATAATATAATAGAGACAGTAGATCTAGCTGGTATGCCATAATATAATAGAGACAGTAGATCTGGCTAGTCTGTCATAATATAAAAGATACAGTAGATTTACCTGGTCTGTCATAATATAATAGAGACAGTAGATCTGGCTGGTCTCTCATAACGTAATAGAGACAGTAGATCTAGCTGGTCCGTCATAACGTAATAGAGACAGTAGATCTGGCTGGTCTCTCATATTGTAATAGAGACAGTAGATCTAGCTGGTCTCTCATAACGTAATAGAGACAGTAGATCTAGCTGGTCTCTCATAACGTAATAGAGACAGTAGATCTGGCTGGTCTCTCATAACGTAATAGAGACAGTAGATCTAGCTGGTCCGTCATAATATAATAGAGACAGTAGATCTAGCTGGTCTGTAATATTATAATAGAGACAGTAGATCTAGCTGGTCCGTCATAATATAATAGAGACAGTAGATCTAGCTGGTCTGTAATATTGTAATAGAGACAGTAGATCTAGCTGGTCTGTAATATTGTAATAGAGACAGTAGATCTAAATGGTCCGTCATACTATAATAGAGACATTAGATCTAGCTGGTCTCTCGTAATATAATAGAGACATTAGATCTAGCTGGTCTGTCAT
This sequence comes from Oncorhynchus clarkii lewisi, assembly GCF_045791955.1. Taxonomy (NCBI): domain Eukaryota; kingdom Metazoa; phylum Chordata; class Actinopteri; order Salmoniformes; family Salmonidae; genus Oncorhynchus; species Oncorhynchus clarkii. Next base: position 209,373 of record NW_027260984.1, read on the forward strand.
AATATAATAGAGACAGTAGATCTAGCTGGTCTGTCATAATATAATAGAGACAGTAGATCTAGCTTGTCCGTCATAATATAATAGAGACAGTAGATCTAGCTGGTCTGTAATATTATAATAGAGACAGTAGATCTAAATGGTCTGTCATATTATAATAGAGACAGTAGATCTGAAAGGTCTCTCATAATATAATAGAGACGTTAGATCTAGCTGGTCTGTTATAATATAATATGGACAGTAGATCTAGCTGGTCCGTCATAATATAATAGCGACAGTAGATCTAGCTGGTCTGTAATATTATAATAGAGACAGTAGATCTAGCTGGTCTGTAATATTATAATAGAGACAGTAGATGTGGCTGGTCTCTCATAATATAATAGAGACAGTAGATCTGGCTGGTCTCTCATAATATAATAGAGACATTAGATCTAGCTGGTCTGTCATAATATAATAGAAACAGTTGATCTAGCTGGTCCGTCATAATATAATAGAGACAGTAGATCTAGCTGGTCTGTAATATTATAATAGAGACAGTAGATCTAGCTGGTCTGTAATATTATAATAGAGACAGTATATCTAAATGGTCTGTCATATTATAATAGGGACAGTAGATCTGGCTGGTCTCTCATAATATAATAAAGACAGTAGATCTGGCTGGTCTCTCATAATATAATAGAGACATTAGATCTAGCTGGTCTGTCATAATATAATAGAGAAAGTAGATCTAGCTGGTCTGTCATAATATAATAGAGACAGTAGATCTGGCTGGTCTGTCATAATATAATAGAGACAGTAGATCTGGCTGGTCTGTCATAATATAATAGAGACAGTAGATCTAGCTGGTCCGTCATAATATAATAGAGACAGTAGATCTGGCTGGTCTCTCATAACGTAATAGAGACAGTAGATCTAGCTGGTCTGTCATAATATAATAGAGACAGTAGATCTGGCTGGTCTGTCATAATATGATAGAGACAGTAGATCTGGCTGGTCTCTCATAATATAATAGAGACAGTAGATCTAGCTGGTCTGCCATAATATAATAGAGACAGTAGATCTGGCTGGTCTCTCATAATATAATAGAGACAGTAGATCTAGCTGGTCTGTCATAATATAATAGAGACAGTAGATCTAGCTGGTCTGTCATAATATAATAGAGACAGTAGATCTAGCTGGTCTGCCATAATATAATAGAGACAGTAGATCTGGCTGGTCTGTCATAATATAATAGATACAATAGATTTACCTGGTCTGTCATAATATAATAGAGACAGTAGATCTGGCTGGTCTCTCATAACGTAATAGAGACAGTAGATCTAGCTGGTCCGTCATAACGTAATAGAGACAGTAGATCTGGCTGGTCTCTCATATTGTAATAGAGACAGTAGATCTAGCTGGTCTCTCATAACGTAATAGAGACAGTAGATCTAGCTGGTCTCTCATAACGTAATAGAGACAGTAGATCTGGCTGGTCTCTCATAACGTAATAGAGACAGTAGATCTAGCTGGTCTGTCATATTATAATATAGACATTAGATCTAGCTGGTCTCTCATAATATAATAGAGACAGTAGATCTAGCTGGTCCGTCATAATATAATAGAGACAGTAGATCTAGCTGGTCTGTAATATTATAATAGAGACAGTAGATCTAGCTGGTCCGTCATAATGTAATAGAGACAGTAGATCTAGCTGGTCTGTAATATTGTAATAGAGACAGTAGATCTAAATGGTCCGTCATACTATAATAGAGACATTAGATCTAGCTGGTCTCTCGTAATATAATAGAGACATTAGATCTAGCTGGTCTGTCATAATATAATAGAGACAGTAGATCTAGCTGGTCTGTCATAATATAATAGAGACAGTAGATCTAGCTGGTCCGTCATAATATAATAGAGACAGTAGATCTAGCTGGTCTGTAATATTATAATAGAGACAGTAGATCTAAATGGTCTGTCATATTATAATAGAGACAGTAGATCTGAAAGGTCTCTCATAATATAATAGAGACATTAGATCTAGCTGGTCTCTTATAATATAATAGAGACAGTAGATCTAGCTGGTCCGTCATAATATAATAGAGACAGTAGATCTAGCTGGTCTGTAATATTATAATAGAGACAGTAGATCTAAATGGTCTGTCATATTATAATAGAGACAGTAGATGTGGCTGGTCTCTCATAATATAATAGAGACAGTAGATCTGGCTGGTCTCTCATAATATAATAGAGACATTAGATCTAGCTGGTCTGTCATAATATAATAGAGACAGTAGATCTAGCTGGTCCGTCATAATATAATAGAGACAGTAGATCTAGCTGGTCTGTAATATTATAATAGAGACAGTAGATCTAGCTGGTCTGTAATATTATAATAGAGACAGTAGATCTAAATGGTCTGTCATATTATAATAGAGACAGTAGATCTGGCTGGTCTCTCATAATATAATAGAGACAGTAGATCTGGCTGGTCTCTCATAATATAATAGAGACATTAGATCTAGCTGGTCTGTCATAATATAATAGAGACAGTAGATCTAGCTGGTCTGTCATATTATAATAGAGACAGTAGATCTAGCTGGTCTGTCAAAATATGATAGAGACAGTAGATCTAGCTGGTCTGTCATAATATAATAGAGACAGTAGATCTAGCTGGTCTGTCATAATATAATAGAGACAGTAGATCTAGCTGGTCTGTAATATTATAATAGAGACAGTAGATCTAGCTGGTCTGTAATATTATAATAGAGACAGTAGATGTGGCTGGTCTCTCATAATATAATAGAGACAGTAGATCTGGCTGGTCTCTCATAATATAATAGAGACATTAGATCTAGCTGGTCTGTCATAATATAATAGAGACAGTTGATCTAGCTGGTCCGTCATAATATAATAGAGACAGTAGATCTAGCTGGTCTGTAATATTATAATAGAGACAGTAGATCTAGCTGGTCTGTAATATTATAATAGAGACAGTATATCTAAATGGTCTGTCATATTATAATAGGGACAGTAGATCTGGCTGGTCTCTCATAATATAATAAAGACAGTAGATCTGGCTGGTCTCTCATAATATAATAGAGACATTAGATCTAGCTGGTCTGTCATAATATAATAGAGAAAGTAGATCTAGCTGGTCTGTCATATTATAATAGAGACAGTAGATCTAGCTGGTCTGTCATAATATAATAGAGACAGTAGATCTGGCTGGTCTGTCATAATATAATAGAGACAGTAGATCTAGCTGGTCCGTCATAATATAATAGAGACAGTAGATCTGGCTGGTCTCTCATAACGTAATAGAGACAGTAGATCTAGCTGGTCTGTCATAATATAATAGAGACAGTAGATCTGGCTGGTCTGTCATAATATGATAGAGACAGTAGATCTGGCTGGTCTCTCATAATATAATAGAGACAGTAGATCTAGCTGGTCTGCCATAATATAATAGAGACAGTAGATCTGGCTGGTCTCTCATAATATAATAGAGACAGTAGATCTAGCTGGTCTGTCATAATATAATAGAGACAGTAGATCTAGCTGGTCTGTCATAATATAATAGAGACAGTAGATCTAGCTGGTCTGCCATAATATAATAGAGACAGTAGATCTGGCTGGTCTGTCATAATATAATAGATACAGTAGATTTACCTGGTCTGTCATAATATAATAGAGACAGTAGATCTGGCTGGTCTCTCATAACGTAATAGAGACAGTAGATCTAGCTGGTCCGTCATAACGTAATAGAGACAATAGATCTGGCTGGTCTCTCATATTGTAATAGAGACAGTAGATCTAGCTGGTCTCTCATAACGTAATAGAGACAGTAGATCTAGCTGGTCTCTCATAACGTAATAGAGACAGTAGATCTGGCTGGTCTCTCATAACGTAATAGAGACAGTAGATCTAGCTGGTCTGTCATATTATAATATAGACATTAGATCTAGCTGGTCTCTCATAATATAATAGAGACAGTAGATCTAGCTGGTCCGTCATAATATAATAGAGACAGTAGATCTAGCTGGTCTGTAATATTATAATAGAGACAGTAGATCTAGCTGGTCCGTCATAATGTAATAGAGACAGTAGATCTAGCTGGTCTGTAATATTGTAATAGAGACAGTAGATCTAAATGGTCCGTCATACTATAATAGAGACATTAGATCTAGCTGGTCTCTCGTAATATAATAGAGACATTAGATCTAGCTGGTCTGTCATAATATAATAGAGACAGTAGATCTAGCTGGTCTGTCATAATATAATAGAGACAGTAGATCTAGCTGGTCCGTCATAATATAATAGAGACAGTAGATCTAGCTGGTCTGTAATATTATAATAGAGACAGTAGATCTAAATGGTCTGTCATATTATAATAGAGACAGTAGATCTGAAAGGTCTCTCATAATATAATAGAGACATTAGATCTAGCTGGTCTCTTATAATATAATAGAGACAGTAGATCTAGCTGGTCCGTCATAATATAATAGAGACAGTAGATCTAGCTGGTCTGTAATATTATAATAGAGACAGTAGATCTAAATGGTCTGTCATATTATAATAGAGACAGTAGATGTGGCTGGTCTCTCATAATATAATAGAGACAGTAGATCTGGCTGGTCTCTCATAATATAATAGAGACATTAGATCTAGCTGGTCTGTCATAATATAATAGAGACAGTAGATCTAGCTGGTCCGTCATAATATAATAGAGACAGTAGATCTAGCTGGTCTGTAATATTATAATAGAGACAGTAGATCTAGCTGGTCTGTAATATTATAATAGAGACAGTAGATCTAAATGGTCTGTCATATTATAATAGAGACAGTAGATCTGGCTGGTCTCTCATAATATAATAGAGACAGTAGATCTGGCTGGTCTCTCATAATATAATAGAGACATTAGATCTAGCTGGTCTGTCATAATATAATAGAGACAGTAGATCTAGCTGGTCTGTCATATTATAATAGAGACAGTAGATCTAGCTGGTCTGTCAAAATATGATAGAGACAGTAGATCTAGCTGGTCTGTCATAATATAATAGAGACAGTAGATCTAGCTGGTCTGTCATAATATAATAGAGACAGTAGATCTAAATGGTCTGTCATATTATAATAGAGATAGTAGATCTGGCTGGTCTCTCATAATATAATAGAGAGATTATATGTAGCTGGTCTCTCATAATATAATATAGACATTAGATCTAGCTGGTCTGTCATAATATAATAGAGACAGTAGATCTAGCTGGTCTGTTATAACATGATAGAGACAGTTGATGTAGCTCGTCTGTCACAATATAATAGAGACAGTAGATTTAGCTGGTCTGTCATTATATAATAGAGACAGTAGATCTAGCTGGTCTGTCATAATATAATAGAGACATTAGATCTAGCTGGTCTGTCATAATATAATAGAGACAGTAGATCTAGCTGGTCTGTCATATTATAATAGAGACAGTAGATCTAGCTGGTCTGTCATAATATAATAGAGACATTAGATCTAGCTGGTCTCTTATAATATAATAGAGACAGTAGATCTAGCTGGTCCGTCATAATATAATAGAGACAGTAGATCTAGCTGGTCTGTAATATTATAATAGAGACAGTAGATCTAAATGGTCTGTCATATTATAATAGAGACAGTAGATGTGGCTGGTCTCTCATAATATAATAGAGACAGTAGATCTGGCTGGTCTCTCATAATATAATAGAGACATTAGATCTAGCTGGTCTGTCATAATATAATAGAGACAGTAGATCTAGCTGGTCCGTCATAATATAATAGAGACAGTAGATCTAGCTGGTCTGTAATATTATAATAGAGACAGTAGATCTAGCTGGTCTGTAATATTATAATAGAGACAGTAGATCTAAATGGTCTGTCATATTATAATAGAGACAGTAGATCTGGCTGGTCTCTCATAATATAATAGAGACAGTAGATCTGGCTGGTCTCTCATAATATAATAGAGACATTAGATCTAGCTGGTCTGTCATAATATAATAGAGACAGTAGATCTAGCTGGTCTGTCATATTATAATAGAGACAGTAGATCTAGCTGGTCTGTCAAAATATGATAGAGACAGTAGATCTAGCTGGTCTGTCATAATATAATAGAGACAGTAGATCTAGCTGGTCTGTCATAATATAATAGAGACAGTAGATCTAGCTGGTCTGTAATATTATAATAGAGACAGTAGATCTAGCTGGTCTGTAATATTATAATAGAGACAGTAGATGTGGCTGGTCTCTCATAATATAATAGAGACAGTAGATCTGGCTGGTCTCTCATAATATAATAGAGACATTAGATCTAGCTGGTCTGTCATAATATAATAGAGACAGTTGATCTAGCTGGTCCGTCATAATATAATAGAGACAGTAGATCTAGCTGGTCTGTAATATTATAATAGAGACAGTAGATCTAGCTGGTCTGTAATATTATAATAGAGACAGTATATCTAAATGGTCTGTCATATTATAATAGGGACAGTAGATCTGGCTGGTCTCTCATAATATAATAAAGACAGTAGATCTGGCTGGTCTCTCATAATATAATAGAGACATTAGATCTAGCTGGTCTGTCATAATATAATAGAGAAAGTAGATCTAGCTGGTCTGTCATATTATAATAGAGACAGTAGATCTAGCTGGTCTGTCATAATATAATAGAGACAGTAGATCTGGCTGGTCTGTCATAATATAATAGAGACAGTAGATCTAGCTGGTCCGTCATAATATAATAGAGACAGTAGATCTGGCTGGTCTCTCATAACGTAATAGAGACAGTAGATCTAGCTGGTCTGTCATAATATAATAGAGACAGTAGATCTGGCTGGTCTGTCATAATATGATAGAGACAGTAGATCTGGCTGGTCTCTCATAATATAATAGAGACAGTAGATCTAGCTGGTCTGCCATAATATAATAGAGACAGTAGATCTGGCTGGTCTCTCATAATATAATAGAGACAGTAGATCTAGCTGGTCTGTCATAATATAATAGAGACAGTAGATCTAGCTGGTCTGTCATAATATAATAGAGACAGTAGATCTAGCTGGTCTGCCATAATATAATAGAGACAGTAGATCTGGCTGGTCTGTCATAATATAATAGATACAGTAGATTTACCTGGTCTGTCATAATATAATAGAGACAGTAGATCTGGCTGGTCTCTCATAACGTAATAGAGACAGTAGATCTAGCTGGTCCGTCATAACGTAATAGAGACAGTAGATCTGGCTGGTCTCTCATATTGTAATAGAGACAGTAGATCTAGCTGGTCTCTCATAACGTAATAGAGACAGTAGATCTAGCTGGTCTCTCATAACGTAATAGAGACAGTAGATCTGGCTGGTCTCTCATAACGTAATAGAGACAGTAGATCTAGCTGGTCTGTCATATTATAATATAGACATTAGATCTAGCTGGTCTCTCATAATATAATAGAGACAGTAGATCTAGCTGGTCCGTCATAATATAATAGAGACAGTAGATCTAGCTGGTCTGTAATATTATAATAGAGACAGTAGATCTAGCTGGTCCGTCATAATGTAATAGAGACAGTAGATCTAGCTGGTCTGTAATATTGTAATAGAGACAGTAGATCTAAATGGTCCGTCATACTATAATAGAGACATTAGATCTAGCTGGTCTCTCGTAATATAATAGAGACATTAGATCTAGCTGGTCTGTCATAATATAATAGAGACAGTAGATCTAGCTGGTCTGTCATAATATAATAGAGACAGTAGATCTAGCTGGTCCGTCATAATATAATAGAGACAGTAGATCTAGCTGGTCTGTAATATTATAATAGAGACAGTAGATCTAAATGGTCTGTCATATTATAATAGAGACAGTAGATCTGAAAGGTCTCTCATAATATAATAGAGACATTAGATCTAGCTGGTCTCTTATAATATAATAGAGACAGTAGATCTAGCTGGTCCGTCATAATATAATAGAGACAGTAGATCTAGCTGGTCTGTAATATTATAATAGAGACAGTAGATCTAAATGGTCTGTCATATTATAATAGAGACAGTAGATGTGGCTGGTCTCTCATAATATAATAGAGACAGTAGATCTGGCTGGTCTCTCATAATATAATAGAGACATTAGATCTAGCTGGTCTGTCATAATATAATAGAGACAGTAGATCTAGCTGGTCCGTCATAATATAATAGAGACAGTAGATCTAGCTGGTCTGTAATATTATAATAGAGACAGTAGATCTAGCTGGTCTGTAATATTATAATAGAGACAGTAGATCTAAATGGTCTGTCATATTATAATAGAGACAGTAGATCTGGCTGGTCTCTCATAATATAATAGAGACAGTAGATCTGGCTGGTCTCTCATAATATAATAGAGACATTAGATCTAGCTGGTCTGTCATAATATAATAGAGACAGTAGATCTAGCTGGTCTGTCATATTATAATAGAGACAGTAGATCTAGCTGGTCTGTCAAAATATGATAGAGACAGTAGATCTAGCTGGTCTGTCATAATATAATAGAGACAGTAGATCTAGCTGGTCTGTCATAATATAATAGAGACAGTAGATCTAAATGGTCTGTCATATTATAATAGAGATAGTAGATCTGGCTGGTCTCTCATAATATAATAGAGAGATTATATGTAGCTGGTCTCTCATAATATAATATAGACATTAGATCTAGCTGGTCTGTCATAATATAATAGAGACAGTAGATCTAGCTGGTCTGTTATAACATGATAGAGACAGTTGATGTAGCTCGTCTGTCACAATATAATAGAGACAGTAGATTTAGCTGGTCTGTCATTATATAATAGAGACAGTAGATCTAGCTGGTCTGTCATAATATAATAGAGACAGTAGATCTAGCTGGTCTGTCATAATATAATAGGGACATTAGATCTAGCTGGTCTGTCATAATATAATAGAGACAGTAGATCTAGCTGCTCTGTCAAAATATTATAGAGACAGTAGATCTAGATGGTCTGTCATAATATAATAGAGACAGTATATCTAGCTGGTCTGTCATAATATAACAGAGACAGTAGATCTATCTGGTCCGTCATAATATAATATAGACAGTAGATCTAGCTGGTCTGTCATAACGTAATAGAGACAGTAGATCTGGCTGGTCTCTCATAACGTAATAGAGACAGTAGATCCGGCTGGTCTCTCATAACGTAATAGATACAGTAGATCTGGCTGGTCTTTCATAATATAATAGAGACAGTAGATCTAGCTGGTCTGTCATAATATAATAGAGACAGTAGATCTAGCTGGTCTGTCATAATATAATAGAGACAGTAGATCTAGCTGGTCTGTCATAATATAATAGGGACATTAGATCTAGCTGGTCTGTCATAATATAATAGAGACAGTAGATCTAGCTGGTCTGTCATAATATAATAGGGACATTAGATCTAGCTGGTCTCTTATAATATAATAGAGACAGTAGATCTAGCTGGTCCGTCATAATATAATAGAGACAGTAGATCTAGCTGGTCTGTAATATTATAATAGAGACAGTAGATCTAAATGGTCTGTCATATTATAATAGAGACAGTAGATGTGGCTGGTCTCTCATAATATAATAGAGACAGTAGATCTGGCTGGTCTCTCATAATATAATAGAGACATTAGATCTAGCTGGTCTGTCATAATATAATAGAGACAGTAGATCTAGCTGGTCCGTCATAATATAATAGAGACAGTAGATCTAGCTGGTCTGTAATATTATAATAGAGACAGTAGATCTAGCTGGTCTGTAATATTATAATAGAGACAGTAGATCTAAATGGTCTGTCATATTATAATAGAGACAGTAGATCTGGCTGGTCTCTCATAATATAATAGAGACAGTAGATCTGGCTGGTCTCTCATAATATAATAGAGACATTAGATCTAGCTGGTCTGTCATAATATAATAGAGACAGTAGATCTAGCTGGTCTGTCATATTATAATAGAGACAGTAGATCTAGCTGGTCTGTCAAAATATGATAGAGACAGTAGATCTAGCTGGTCTGTCATAATATAATAGAGACAGTAGATCTAGCTGGTCTGTCATAATATAATAGAGACAGTAGATCTAAATGGTCTGTCATATTATAATAGAGATAGTAGATCTGGCTGGTCTCTCATAATATAATAGAGAGATTATATGTAGCTGGTCTCTCATAATATAATATAGACATTAGATCTAGCTGGTCTGTCATAATATAATAGAGACAGTAGATCTAGCTGGTCTGTTATAACATGATAGAGACAGTTGATGTAGCTCGTCTGTCACAATATAATAGAGACAGTAGATTTAGCTGGTCTGTCATTATATAATAGAGACAGTAGATCTAGCTGGTCTGTCATAATATAATAGAGACAGTAGATCTAGCTGGTCTGTCATAATATAATAGGGACATTAGATCTAGCTGGTCTGTCATAATATAATAGAGACAGTAGATCTAGCTGCTCTGTCAAAATATTATAGAGACAGTAGATCTAGATGGTCTGTCATAATATAATAGAGACAGTATATCTAGCTGGTCTGTCATAATATAACAGAGACAGTAGATCTATCTGGTCCGTCATAATATAATATAGACAGTAGATCTAGCTGGTCTGTCATAACGTAATAGAGACAGTAGATCTGGCTGGTCTCTCATAACGTAATAGAGACAGTAGATCCGGCTGGTCTCTCATAACGTAATAGATACAGTAGATCTGGCTGGTCTTTCATAATATAATAGAGACAGTAGATCTAGCTGGTCTGTCATAATATAATAGAGACAGTAGATCTAGCTGGTCTGTCATAATATAATAGGGACATTAGATCTAGCTGGTCTGTCATAATATAATAGAGACAGTAGATCTAGCTGCTCTGTCAAAATATAATAGAGACAGTAGATCTAGATGGTCTGTCATAATATAATAGAGACAGTATATCTAGCTGGTCTGTCATAATATAATAGAGACAGTAGATCTAGCTGGTCTGTCATAATATAATAGAGACAGTAGATCTAGCTGGTCTGTCATAATATAATAGAGACAGTAGATCTAGCTGGTCTGTCATAATATAATAGAGACAGTAGATCTAGCTGGTCTGCCATAATATAATAGAGACAGTAGATCTGGCTAGTCTGTCATAATATAATAGATACAGTAGATTTACCTGGTCTGTCATAATATAATAGAGACAGTAGATTTGGCTGGTCTCTCATAACGTAATAGAGACAGTAGATCTAGCTGGTCCGTCATAACGTAATAGAGACAGTAGATCTGGCTGGTCTCTCATATTGTAATAGAGACAGTAGATCTAGCTGGTCTCTCATAACGTAATAGAGACAGTAGATCTAGCTGGTCTCTCATAACGTAATAGAGACAGTAGATCTGGCTGGTCTCTCATAACGTAATAGAGACAGTAGATCTAGCTGGTCCGTCATAATATAATAGAGACAGTAGATCTAGCTGGTCTGTAATATTATAATCGAGACAGTAGATCTAGCTGGTCCGTCATAATATAATAGAGACAGTAGATCTAGCTGGTCTGTAATATTGTAATAGAGACAGCAGATCTAAATGGTCCGTCATACTATAATAGAGACATTAGATCTAGCTGGTCTCTCGTAATATAATAGAGACATTAGATCTAGCTGGTCTGTCATAATATAATAGAGACAGTAGATCTAGCTGGTCTGTCATAATATAATAGAGACAGTAGATCTAGCTGGTCCGTCATAATATAATAGAGACAGTAGATCTAGCTGGTCTGTAATATTATAATAGAGACAGTAGATCTAAATGGTCTGTCATATTATAATAGAGACAGTAGATCTGAAAGGTCTCTCATAATATAATAGAGACGTTAGATCTAGCTGGTCTGTTATAATATAATATAGACAGTAGATCTAGCTGGTCCGTCATAATATAATAGCGACAGTAGATCTAGCTGGTCTGTAATATTATAATAGAGACAGTACATCTAAATGGTCTGTCATATTATAATAGAGACAGTAGATGTGGCTGGTCTCTCATAATATAATAGAGACAGTAGATCTGGCTGGTCTCTCATAATATAATAGAGACATTAGATCTAGCTGGTCTGTCATAATATAATAGAGACAGTTGATCTAGCTGGTCCGTCATAATATAATAGAGACAGTAGATCTAGCTGGTCTGTAATATTATAATAGAGACAGTAGATCTAGCTGGTCTGTAATATTATAATAGAGACAGTATATCTAAATGGTCTGTCATATTATAAAAGGGACAGTAGATCTGGCTGGTCTCTCATAATATAATAAAGACAGTAGATCTGGCTGGTCTCTCATAATATAATAGAGACATTAGATCTAGCTGGTCTGTCATAATATAATAGAGAAAGTAGATCTAGCTGGTCTGTCATATTATAATAGAGACAGTAGATCTAGCTGGTCTGTCATAATATAATAGAGACAGTAGATCTGGCTGGTCTGTCATAATATAATAGAGACAGTAGATCTAGCTGGTCCGTCATAATATAATAGAGACAGTAGATCTGGCTGGTCTCTCATAACGTAATAGAGACAGTAGATCTAGCTGGTCTGTCATAATATAATAGAGACAGTAGATCTGGCTGGTCTGTCATAATATGATAGAGACAGTAGATCTGGCTGGTCTCTCATAATATAATAGAGACAGTAGATCTAGCTGGTCTGCCATAATATAATAGAGACAGTAGATCTGAATGGTCTCTCATAATATAATAGAGACAGTAGATCTAGCTGGTCTGTCATAATATAATAGAGACAGTAGATCTAGCTGGTCTGTCATAATATAATAGAGACAGTAGATCTAGCTGGTCTGCCATAATATAATAGAGACAGTAGATCTGGCTGGTCTGTCATAATATAATAGATACAGTAGATTTACCTGGTCTGTCATAATATAATAGAGACAGTAGATCTGGCTGGTCTCTCATAACGTAATAGAGACAGTAGATCTAGCTGGTCCGTCATAACGTAATAGAGACAGTAGATCTGGCTGGTCTCTCATATTGTAATAGAGACAGTAGATCTAGCTGGTCTCTCATAACGTAATAGAGACAGTAGATCTAGCTGGTCTCTCATAACGTAATAGAGACAGTAGATCTGGCTGGTCTCTCATAACGTAATAGAGACAGTAGATCTAGCTGGTCTGTCATATTATAATATAGACATTAGATCTAGCTGGTCTCTCATAATATAATAGAGACAGTAGATCTAGCTGGTCCGTCATAATATAATAGAGACAGTAGATCTGGCTGGTCTTTCATAATATAATAGAGACAGTAGATCTAGCTGGTCTGTCATAATATAATAGAGACAGTAGATCTAGCTGGTCTGTCATAATATAATAGGGACATTAGATCTAGCTGGTCTGTCATAATATAATAGAGACAGTAGATCTAGCTGCTCTGTCAAAATATAATAGAGACAGTAGATCTAGATGGTCTGTCATAATATAATAGAGACAGTATATCTAGCTGGTCTGTCATAATATAATAGAGACAGTAGATCTAGCTGGTCTGTCATAATATAATAGAGACAGTAGATCTAGCTGGTCTGTCATAATATAATAGAGACAGTAGATCTAGCTGGTCTGTCATAATATAATAGAGACAGTAGATCTAGCTGGTCTGCCATAATATAATAGAGACAGTAGATCTGGCTAGTCTGTCATAATATAATAGATACAGTAGATTTACCTGGTCTGTCATAATATAATAGAGACAGTAGATTTGGCTGGTCTCTCATAACGTAATAGAGACAGTAGATCTAGCTGGTCCGTCATAACGTAATAGAGACAGTAGATCTGGCTGGTCTCTCATATTGTAATAGAGACAGTAGATCTAGCTGGTCTCTCATAACGTAATAGAGACAGTAGATCTAGCTGGTCTCTCATAACGTAATAGAGACAGTAGATCTGGCTGGTCTCTCATAACGTAATAGAGACAGTAGATCTAGCTGGTCCGTCATAATATAATAGAGACAGCAGATCTAGCTGGTCTGTAATATTATAATCGAGACAGTAGATCTAGCTGGTCCGTCATAATATAATAGAGACAGTAGATCTAGCTGGTCTGTAATATTGTAATAGAGACAGCAGATCTAAATGGTCCGTCATACTATAATAGAGACATTAGATCTAGCTGGTCTCTCGTAATATAATAGAGACATTAGATCTAGCTGGTCTGTCATAATATAATAGAGACAGTAGATCTAGCTGGTCTGTCATAATATAATAGAGACAGTAGATCTAGCTGGTCCGTCATAATATAATAGAGACAGTAGATCTAGCTGGTCTGTAATATTATAATAGAGACAGTAGATCTAAATGGTCTGTCATATTATAATAGAGACAGTAGATCTGAAAGGTCTCTCATAATATAATAGAGACGTTAGATCTAGCTGGTCTGTTATAATATAATATAGACAGTAGATCTAGCTGGTCCGTCATAATATAATAGCGACAGTAGATCTAGCTGGTCTGTAATATTATAATAGAGACAGTACATCTAAATGGTCTGTCATATTATAATAGAGACAGTAGATGTGGCTGGTCTCTCATAATATAATAGAGACAGTAGATCTGGCTGGTCTCTCATAATATAATAGAGACATTAGATCTAGCTGGTCTGTCATAATATAATAGAGACAGTTGATCTAGCTGGTCCGTCATAATATAATAGAGACAGTAGATCTAGCTGGTCTGTAATATTATAATAGAGACAGTAGATCTAGCTGGTCTGTAATATTATAATAGAGACAGTATATCTAAATGGTCTGTCATATTATAAAAGGGACAGTAGATCTGGCTGGTCTCTCATAATATAATAAAGACAGTAGATCTGGCTGGTCTCTCATAATATAATAGAGACATTAGATCTAGCTGGTCTGTCATAATATAATAGAGAAAGTAGATCTAGCTGGTCTGTCATATTATAATAGAGACAGTAGATCTAGCTGGTCTGTCATAATATAATAGAGACAGTAGATCTGGCTGGTCTGTCATAATATAATAGAGACAGTAGATCTAGCTGGTCCGTCATAATATAATAGAGACAGTAGATCTGGCTGGTCTCTCATAACGTAATAGAGACAGTAGATCTAGCTGGTCTGTCATAATATAATAGAGACAGTAGATCTGGCTGGTCTGTCATAATATGATAGAGACAGTAGATCTGGCTGGTCTCTCATAATATAATAGAGACAGTAGATCTAGCTGGTCTGCCATAATATAATAGAGACAGTAGATCTGGCTGGTCTCTCATAATATAATAGAGACAGTAGATCTAGCTGGTCTGTCATAATATAATAGAGACAGTAGATCTAGCTGGTCTGTCATAATATAATAGAGACAGTAGATCTAGCTGGTCTGCCATAATATAATAGAGACAGTAGATCTGGCTGGTCTGTCATAATATAATAGATACAGTAGATTTACCTGGTCTGTCATAATATAATAGAGACAGTAGATCTGGCTGGTCTCTCATAACGTAATAGAGACAGTAGATCTAGCTGGTCCGTCATAACGTAATAGAGACAGTAGATCTGGCTGGTCTCTCATATTGTAATAGAGACAGTAGATCTAGCTGGTCTCTCATAACGTAATAGAGACAGTAGATCTAGCTGGTCTCTCATAACGTAATAGAGACAGTAGATCTGGCTGGTCTCTCATAACGTAATAGAGACAGTAGATCTAGCTGGTCTGTCATATTATAATATAGACATTAGATCTAGCTGGTCTCTCATAATATAATAGAGACAGTAGATCTAGCTGGTCCGTCATAATATAATAGAGACAGTAGATCTAGCTGGTCTGTAATATTATAATAGAGACAGTAGATCTAGCTGGTCCGTCATAATGTAATAGAGACAGTAGATCTAGCTGGTCTGTAATATTGTAATAGAGACAGTAGATCTAAATGGTCCGTCATACTATAATAGAGACATTAGATCTAGCTGGTCTCTCGTAATATAATAGAGACATTAGATCTAGCTGGTCTGTCATAATATAATAGAGACAGTAGATCTAGCTGGTCTGTCATAATATAATAGAGACAGTAGATCTAGCTGGTCCGTCATAATATAATAGAGACAGTAGATCTAGCTGGTCTGTAATATTATAATAGAGACAGTAGATCTAAATGGTCTGTCATATTATAATAGAGACAGTAGATCTGAAAGGTCTCTCATAATATAATAGAGACATTAGATCTAGCTGGTCTCTTATAATATAATAGAGACAGTAGATCTAGCTGGTCCGTCATAATATAATAGAGACAGTAGATCTAGCTGGTCTGTAATATTATAATAGAGACAGTAGATCTAAATGGTCTGTCATATTATAATAGAGACAGTAGATGTGGTTGGTCTCTCATAATATAATAGAGACAGTAGATCTGGCTGGTCTCTCATAATATAATAGAGACATTAGATCTAGCTGGTCTGTCATAATATAATAGAGACAGTAGATCTAGCTGGTCCGTCATAATATAATAGAGACAGTAGATCTAGCTGGTCTGTAATATTATAATAGAGACAGTAGATCTAGCTGGTCTGAAAAATTATAATAGAGAAAGTAGATCTAAATGGTCTGTCATATTATAATAGAGACAGTAGATCTGGCTGGTCTCTCATAATATAATAGAGACAGTAGATCTGGCTGGTCTCTCATAATATAATAGAGACATTAGATCTAGCTGGTCTGTCATAATATAATAGAGACAGTAGATCTAGCTGGTCTGTCATATTATAATAGAGACAGTAGATCTAGCTGGTCTGTCAAAATATGATAGAGACAGTAGATCTAGCTGGTCTGTCATAATATAATAGAGACAGTAGATCTAGCTGGTCTGTCATAATATAATAGAGACAGTAGATCTAAATGGTCTGTCATATTATAATAGAGATAGTAGATCTGGCTGGTCTCTCATAATATAATAGAGAGATTATATGTAGCTGGTCTCTCATAATATAATATAGACATTAGATCTAGCTGGTCTGTCATAATATAATAGAGACAGCAGATCTAGCTGGTCTGTTATAACATGATAGAGACAGTTGATGTAGCTCGTCTGTCACAATATAATAGAGACAGTAGATTTAGCTGGTCTGTCATTATATAATAGAGACAGTAGATCTAGCTGGTCTGTCATAATATAATAGAGACAGTAGATCTAGCTGGTCTGTCATAATATAATAGGGACATTAGATCTAGCTGGTCTGTCATAATATAATAGAGACAGTAGATCTAGCTGCTCTGTCAAAATATAATAGAGACAGTAGATTTAGATGGTCTGTCATAATATAATAGAGACAGTAGATCTAGCTGGTCTGTCATAATATAATAGGGACATTAGATCTAGCTGGTCTGTCATAATATAATAGAGACAGTAGATCTAGCTGGTTCGTCATAATATAATAGAGACAGTAGATCTGGCTGGTCTCTCATAACGTAATAGAGACAGTAGATCTAGCTGGTCTGTCGTAATATAATAGAGACAGTAGATCTGGCTGGTCTGTCATAATATGATAGAGACAGTAGATCTGGCTGGTCTCTCATACTATAATAGAGACAGTAGATCTAGCTGGTCTGCCATAATATAATAGAGACAGTAGATCTGGCTGGTCTCTCATAATATAATAGAGACAGTAGATCTAGCTGGTCTGTCATAATATAATAGAGACAGTAGATCTAGCTGGTCTGCCATAATATAATAGAGACAGTAGATCTAGCTGGTCTGCCATAATATAATAGAGACAGTAGATCTGGCTGGTCTGTCATAATATAATAGATACAGTAGATTTACCTGGTCTGTCATAATATAATAGAGACAGTAGATCTGGCTGGTCTCTCATAACGTAATAGAGACAGTAGATCTAGCTGGTCCGTCATAACGTAATAGAGACAGTATATCTGGCTGGTCTCTCATATTGTAATGGAGACAGTAGATCTAGCTGGTCTCTCATAACGTAATAGAGACAGTAGATCTAGCTGGTCTCTCATAACGTAATAGAGACAGTAGATCTGGCTGGTCTCTCATAACGTAATAGAGACAGTAGATCTAGCTGGTCTGTCATATTATAATATAGACATTAGATCTAGCTGGTCTCTCATAATATAATAGAGACAGTAGATCTAGCTGGTCCGTCATAATATAATAGAGACAGTAGATCTAGCTGGTCTGTAATATTATAATAGAGACAGTAGATCTAGCTGGTCCGTCATAATGTAATAGAGACAGTAGATCTAGCTGGTCTGTAATATTGTAATAGAGACAGTAGATCTAAATGGTCCGTCATACTATAATAGAGACATTAGATCTAGCTGGTCTCTCGTAATATAATAGAGACATTAGATCTAGCTGGTCTGTCATAATATAATAGAGACAGTAGATCTAGCTGGTCTGTCATAATATAATAGAGACAGTAGATCTAGCTGGTACGTCATAATATAATAGAGACAGTAGATCTAGCTGGTCTGTAATATTATAATAGAGACAGTAGATCTGAAAGGTCTCTCATAATATAATAGAGACATTAGATCTAGCTGGTCTCTTATAATATAATAGAGACAGTAGATCTAGCTGGTCCGTCATAATATAATAGAGACAGTAGATCTAGCTGGTCTGTAATATTATAATAGAGACAGTAGATCTAAATGGTCTGTCATATTATAATAGAGACAGTAGATGTGGTTGGTCTCTCATAATATAATAGAGACAGTAGATCTGGCTGGTCTCTCATAATATAATAGAGACATTAGATCTAGCTGGTCTGTCATAATATAATAGAGACAGTAGATCTAGCTGGTCCGTCATAATATAATAGAGACAGTAGATCTAGCTGGTCTGTAATATTATAATAGAGACAGTAGATCTAGCTGGTCTGAAAAATTATAATAGAGAAAGTAGATCTAAATGGTCTGTCATATTATAATAGAGACAGTAGATCTGGCTGGTCTCTCATAATATAATAGAGACAGTAGATCTGGCTGGTCTCTCATAATATAATAGAGACATTAGATCTAGCTGGTCTGTCATAATATAATAGAGACAGTAGATCTAGCTGGTCTGTCATATTATAATAGAGACAGTAGATCTAGCTGGTCTGTCAAAATATGATAGAGACAGTAGATCTAGCTGGTCTGTCATAATATAATAGAGACAGTAGATCTAGCTGGTCTGTCATAATATAATAGAGACAGTAGATCTAAATGGTCTGTCATATTATAATAGAGATAGTAGATCTGGCTGGTCTCTCATAATATAATAGAGAGATTATATGTAGCTGGTCTCTCATAATATAATATAGACATTAGATCTAGCTGGTCTGTCATAATATAATAGAGACAGCAGATCTAGCTGGTCTGTTATAACATGATAGAGACAGTTGATGTAGCTCGTCTGTCACAATATAATAGAGACAGTAGATTTAGCTGGTCTGTCATTATATAATAGAGACAGTAGATCTAGCTGGTCTGTCATAATATAATAGAGACAGTAGATCTAGCTGGTCTGTCATAATATAATAGGGACATTAGATCTAGCTGGTCTGTCATAATATAATAGAGACAGTAGATCTAGCTGCTCTGTCAAAATATAATAGAGACAGTAGATTTAGATGGTCTGTCATAATATAATAGAGACAGTAGATCTAGCTGGTCTGTCATAATATAATAGGGACATTAGATCTAGCTGGTCTGTCATAATATAATAGAGACAGTAGATCTAGCTGGTTCGTCATAATATAATAGAGACAGTAGATCTGGCTGGTCTCTCATAACGTAATAGAGACAGTAGATCTAGCTGGTCTGTCGTAATATAATAGAGACAGTAGATCTGGCTGGTCTGTCATAATATGATAGAGACAGTAGATCTGGCTGGTCTCTCATACTATAATAGAGACAGTAGATCTAGCTGGTCTGCCATAATATAATAGAGACAGTAGATCTGGCTGGTCTCTCATAATATAATAGAGACAGTAGATCTAGCTGGTCTGTCATAATATAATAGAGACAGTAGATCTAGCTGGTCTGCCATAATATAATAGAGACAGTAGATCTAGCTGGTCTGCCATAATATAATAGAGACAGTAGATCTGGCTGGTCTGTCATAATATAATAGATACAGTAGATTTACCTGGTCTGTCATAATATAATAGAGACAGTAGATCTGGCTGGTCTCTCATAACGTAATAGAGACAGTAGATCTAGCTGGTCCGTCATAACGTAATAGAGACAGTATATCTGGCTGGTCTCTCATATTGTAATGGAGACAGTAGATCTAGCTGGTCTCTCATAACGTAATAGAGACAGTAGATCTAGCTGGTCTCTCATAACGTAATAGAGACAGTAGATCTGGCTGGTCTCTCATAACGTAATAGAGACAGTAGATCTAGCTGGTCTGTCATATTATAATAGAGACAGTAGATCTGAAAGGTCTCTCGTAATATAATAGAGACGTTAGATCTAGCTGGTCTCTTATAATATAATAGAGACAGTAGATCTAGCTGGTCTGTCAAAATATAATAGAGACAGTAGATCTAGCTGGTCTGTCATAATATAATAGAGACAGTAGATCTAGCTGGTCTGTCATAATATAATAGAGACAGTAGATCTAAATGGTCTGTCATATTATAATAGAGACAGTAGATCTGGCTGGTCTCTCATAATATAATAGAGAGATTATATGTAGCTGGTCTCTCATAATATAATATAGACATTAGATCTAGCTGGTCTGTCATAATATAATAGAGACAGTAGATTTAGCTGGTCTGTTATAACATGATAGAGACAGTTGATGTAGCTCGTCTGTCACAATATAATAGATACAGTAGATTTAGCTGGTCTGTCATTATATAATAGAGAAAGTAGATCTAGCTGGTCTGTCATAATATAATAGAGACAGTAGATCTAGCTGGTCTGTCATAATATAATAGGGACATTAGATCTAGCTGGTCTGTCATAATATAATAGAGACAGTAGATCTAGCTGCTCTGTCAAAATATAATAGAGACAGTAGATCTAGATGGTCTGTCATAATATAATAGAGACAGTAGATCTAGCTGGTCTGTCATAATATAACAGAGACAGTAGATCTATCTGGTCCGTCATAATATAATATAGACAGTAGGTCTAGCTGGTCTGTCATAACGTAATAGAGACAGTAGATCTAGCTGGTCTGTCATAACATAATAGAGACAGTAGATCTGGCTGGTCTCTCATAACGTAATAGAGACAGTAGATCCGGCTGGTCTCTCATGACGTAATAGAGACAGTAGATCTAGCTGGTCTGTCATAATATAATAGAGACAGTAGATCTAGCTGGTCTCTCATAACGTAATAGAGACAGTAGATCTAACTGGTCTCTCATAACGTAATAGAGACAGTAGATCTAGCTGGTCTGTCATAATATAATAGAGACAGTAGATCTAGCTGGTCTCTCATAACGTAATAGAGACAGTAGATCTGGCTGGTCTCTCTTAACGTAATAGAGACAGTAGATCTGGCTGGTCTGTCATAACATAATAGAGACAGTAGATCTGGCTGGTCTCTCATAACATAATAGAGACAGTAGATCTGGCTGGTCTCTCTTAATATAATAGAGACAGTAGATCTGGCTGGTCTGTCATAACATAATAGAGACAGTAGATCTGGCTTGTCTGTCATAATATAATAGAGACAGTAGATCTAGCTGGTCCGTCATAATATAATAGAGACAGTAGATCTGGCTGATCTCTCATAATATAATAGAGACAGTAGATCTAGCTGGTCTGCCATAATATAATAGAGACAGTAGATCTGGCTGGTCTCTCATAATATAATAGAGACAGTAGATCTAGCTGGTCTGTCATAATATATTAGAGACAGTAGATCTGGCTGGTCTCTCATAATATAATAGAGACAGTAGATCTAGCTGGTCTGTCATAATATAATAGAGACAGTAGATCTAGCTGGTCTGTCATAATATAATAGAGACAGTAGATCTAGCTGGTCTGTCATAATATGATAGAGACTATAGATCTGGCTGGTCTCTCATAATATAATAGAGACACTAGATCTAGCTGGTCTGCCATAATATAATAGAGACAGTAGATCTGGCTGGTCTGTCATAATATAATAGATGAAGTAGATCTGGCTGGTCTTTCATAATATAATAGAGACAGTAGATCTAGCTGGTCTGTCATAATATAATAGAGACAGTAGATCTAGCTGGTCTGTCATAATATAATAGAGACAGTAGATCTAGCTGGTCTGTCATAATATAATAGAGACGGTAGATCTGGCTGGTCTGTCATAATATAATAGATAAAGTAGATCTGGCTGGTCTTTCATAATATAATAGAGACAGTAGATCTAGCTGGTCCGTCATAATATAATAGAGACAGTAGATCTAGCTGGTCTGTAATATTATAATAGAGACAGTAGATCTAGCTGGTCTGTAATATTATAATAGAGACAGTAGATCTAAATGGTCTGTCATATTATAATAGAGACAGTAGATCTGGCTGGTCTCTCATAATATAATAGAGACAGTAGATCTGGCTGGTCTCTCATAATATAATAGAGACAGTAGATCTAGCTGGTCTGTCATATTATAATAGAGACAGTAGATCTAGCTGGTCTGTCAAAATATAATAGAGACAGTAGATCTAGCTGGTCTGTCATAATATAATAGAGACAGTAGATCTAGCTGGTCTGTCATAATATAATAGAGACAGTAGATCTAAATGGTCTGTCATATTATAATAGAGACAGTAGATCTGGCTGGTCTCTCATAATATAATAGAGAGATTATATGTAGCTGGTCTCTCATAATATAATATAGACATTAGATCTAGCTGGTCTGTCATAATATAATAGAGACAGTAGATTTAGCTGGTCTGTTATAACATGATAGAGACAGTTGATGTAGCTCGTCTGTCACAATATAATAGATACAGTAGATTTAGCTGGTCTGTCATTATATAATAGAGGCAGTAGATCTAGCTGGTCTGTCATAATATAATAGAGACAGTAGATCTAGCTGGTCTGTCATAATATAATAGGGACATTAGATCTAGCTGGTCTGTCATAATATAATAGAGACAGTAGATCTAGCTGCTCTGTCAAAATATAATAGAGACAGTAGATCTAGATGGTCTGTCATAATATAATAGAGACAGTAGATCTAGCTGGTCTGTCATAATATAACAGAGACAGTAGATCTATCTGGTCCGTCATAATATAATATAGACAGTAGGTCTAGCTGGTCTGTCATAACGTAATAGAGACAGTAGATCTAGCTGGTCTGTCATAACATAATAGAGACAGTAGATCTGGCTGGTCTCTCATAACGTAATAGAGACAGTAGATCCGGCTGTTCTCTCATGACGTAATAGAGACAGTAGATCTAGCTGGTCTGTCATAATATAATAGAGACAGTAGATCTAGCTGGTCTCTCATAACGTAATAGAGACAGTAGATCTAACTGGTCTCTCATAACGTAATAGAGACAGTAGATCTAGCTGGTCTGTCATAATATAATAGAGACAGTAGATCTAGCTGGTCTCTCATAACGTAATAGAGACAGTAGATCTGGCTGGTCTCTCTTAACGTAATAGAGACAGTAGATCTGGCTGGTCTGTCATAACATAATAGAGACAGTAGATCTGGCTGGTCTCTCATAACATAATAGAGACAGTAGATCTGGCTGGTCTCTCTTAATATAATAGAGACAGTAGATCTGGCTGGTCTGTCATAACATAATAGAGACAGTAGATCTGGCTTGTCTGTCATAATATAATAGAGACAGTAGATCTAGCTGGTCCGTCATAATATAATAGAGACAGTAGATCTGGCTGATCTCTCATAATATAATAGAGACAGTAGATCTAGCTGGTCTGCCATAATATAATAGAGACAGTAGATCTGGCTGGTCTCTCATAATATAATAGAGACAGTAGATCTAGCTGGTCTGTCATAATATAATAGAGACAGTAGATCTGGCTGGTCTCTCATAATATAATAGAGACAGTAGATCTAGCTGGTCTGTCATAATATAATAGAGACAGTAGATCTAGCTGGTCTGTCATAATATAATAGAGACAGTAGATCTAGCTGGTCTGTCATAATATGATAGAGACTATAGATCTGGCTGGTCTCTCATAATATAATAGAGACACTAGATCTAGCTGGTCTGCCATAATATAATAGAGACAGTAGATCTGGCTGGTCTGTCATAATATAATAGATAAAGTAGATCTGGCTGGTCTTTCATAATATAATAGAGACAGTAGATCTAGCTGGTCTGTCATAATATAATAGAGACAGTAGATCTAGCTGGTCTGTCATAATATAATAGAGACAGTAGATCTAGCTGGTCTGTCATAATATAATAGAGACGGTAGATCTGGCTGGTCTGTCATAATATAATAGATAAAGTAGATCTGGCTGGTCTTTCATAATATAATAGAGACAGTAGATCTAGCTGGTCTGTCATAATATAATAGAGACAGTAGATCTAGCTGGTCTGTCATAATATAATAGAGACAGTAGATCTAGCTGGTCTGTCATAATATAATAGAGACAGTAGATCTAGCTGGTCTGCCATAATATAATAGAGACAGTAGATCTGGCTGGTCTGTCATAATATAATAGAGACAGTATATTTACCTGGTCTGTCATAATATAATAGAGACAGTAGATCTGGCTGGTCTCTCATAACGTAATAGAGACAGTAGATCTAGCTGGTCCGTCATAACGTAATAGAGACAGTAGATCTGGCTGGTCTCTCATATTGTAATAGAGACAGTAGATCTAGCTGGTCTCTCATAACGTAATAGAGACAGTAGATCTAGCTGGTCTCTCATAACGTAATAGAGACAGTAGATCTGGCTGGTCTCTCATAACGTAATAGAGACAGTAGATCTAGCTGGTCTGTCATAATATAACAGAGACATTATATCTAGCTGGTCTGTCATAATATAATAGAGGCAGTAGATCTAGCTGGTCTGTCATAATATAATAGAGACAGTAGATCTAGCTGCTCTGTCAAAATATAATAGAGACAGTAGATCTAGATGGTCTGTCATAATATAATAGAGACAGTAGATCTAGCTGGTCTGTCATAATATAACAGAGACAGTAGATCTATCTGGTCCGTCATAATATAATATAGACAGTAGGTCTAGCTGGTCTGTCATAACGTAATAGAGACAGTAGATCTAGCTGGTCTGTCATAACATAATAGAGACAGTAGATCTGGCTGGTCTCTCATAACGTAATAGAGACAGTAGATCCGGCTGGTCTCTCATGACGTAATAGAGACAGTAGATCTAGCTGGTCTGTCATAATATAATAGAGACAGTAGATCTAGCTGGTCTCTCATAACGTAATAGAGACAGTAGATCTAACTGGTCTCTCATAACGTAATAGAGACAGTAGATCTAGCTGGTCTGTCATAATATAATAGAGACAGTAGATCTAGCTGGTCTCTCATAACGTAATAGAGACAGTAGATCTGGCTGGTCTCTCTTAACGTAATAGAGACAGTAGATCTGGCTGGTCTGTCATAACATAATAGAGACAGTAGATCTGGCTGGTCTCTCATAACATAATAGAGACAGTAGATCTGGCTGGTCTCTCTTAATATAATAGAGACAGTAGATCTGGCTGGTCTGTCATAACATAATAGAGACAGTAGATCTGGCTTGTCTGTCATAATATAATAGAGACAGTAGATCTAGCTGGTCCGTCATAATATAATAGAGACAGTAGATCTGGCTGATCTCTCATAATATAATAGAGACAGTAGATCTAGCTGGTCTGCCATAATATAATAGAGACAGTAGATCTGGCTGGTCTCTCATAATATAATAGAGACAGTAGATCTAGCTGGTCTGTCATAATATAATAGAGACAGTAGATCTGGCTGGTCTCTCATAATATAATAGAGACAGTAGATCTAGCTGGTCTGTCATAATATAATAGAGACAGTAGATCTAGCTGGTCTGTCATAATATAATAGAGACAGTAGATCTAGCTGGTCTGTCATAATATGATAGAGACTATAGATCTGGCTGGTCTCTCATAATATAATAGAGACACTAGATCTAGCTGGTCTGCCATAATATAATAGAGACAGTAGATCTGGCTGGTCTGTCATAATATAATAGATAAAGTAGATCTAGCTGGTCTGTCATAATATAATAGAGACAGTAGATCTAGCTGGTCTGTCATAATATAATAGAGACAGTAGATCTAGCTGGTCTGTCATAATATAATAGAGACGGTAGATCTGGCTGGTCTGTCATAATATAATAGATAAAGTAGATCTGGCTGGTCTTTCATAATATAATAGAGACAGTAGATCTAGCTGGTCTGTCATAATATAATAGAGACAGTAGATCTAGCTGGTCTGTCATAATATAATAGAGACAGTAGATCTAGCTGGTCTGTCATAATATAATAGAGACAGTAGATCTAGCTGGTCTGCCATAATATAATAGAGACAGTAGATCTGGCTGGTCTGTCATAATATAATAGAGACAGTATATTTACCTGGTCTGTCATAATATAATAGAGACAGTAGATCTGGCTGGTCTCTCATAACGTAATAGAGACAGTAGATCTAGCTGGTCCGTCATAACGTAATAGAGACAGTAGATCTGGCTGGTCTCTCATATTGTAATAGAGACAGTAGATCTAGCTGGTCTCTCATAACGTAATAGAGACAGTAGATCTAGCTGGTCTCTCATAACGTAATAGAGACAGTAGATCTGGCTGGTCTCTCATAACGTAATAGAGACAGTAGATCTAGCTGGTCTGTCATAATATAACAGAGACATTATATCTAGCTGGTCTGTCATAATATAATAGAGGCAGTAGATCTAGCTGGTCTGTCATAATATAATAGAGACAGTAGATCTAGCTGGTCTGTCATAATATAATAGAGACAGTAGATCTAGCTGGTCTGTCATAATATAATAGAGACAGTAGATCTGGCTGGTCTCTCATAACGTAATAGAGACAGTAGATCTGGCTGGTCTCTCATAACGTAATAGAGACAGTAGATCTGGCTGGTCTCTCATAACGTAATAGAGACAGTAGATCTGTCTGGTCTCTCATAACGTAATAGAGACAGTAGATCTGGCTGGTCTCTCATAACGTAATAGAGACAGTAGATCCGGCTGGTCTCTCATAACGTAATAGATACAGTAGATCTGGCTGGTCTTTCATAATATAATAGAGACAGTAGATCTAGCTGGTCTGTCATAATATAATAGAGACAGTAGATCTAGCTGGTCTGTCATAATATAATAGAGACAGTAGATCTAGCTGGTCTGTCATAATATAATAGAGACAGTAGATCTAGCTGTTCTGTCATAATATAATAGAGACAGTAGATCTAGCTGGTCTGCCATAATATAATAGAGACAGTAGATCTGGCTGGTCTGTCATAATATAATAGATACAGTAGATTTACCTGGTCTGTCATAATATAATAGAGACAGTAGATCTAGCTGGTCTGTCATAATATAATAGAGACAGTAGATCTAGCTGGTCTGTCATAATATAATAGAGACAGTAGATCTAGCTGGTCTGCCATAATATAATAGAGACAGTAGATCTGGCTGGTCTGTCATAATATAATAGATACAGTATATTTACCTGGTCTGTCATAATATAATAGAGACAGTAGATCTGGCTGGTCTCTCATAACGTAATAGAGACAGTAGATCTAGCTGGTCCGTCATAACGTAATAGAGACAGTAGATCTAGCTGGTCTCTCATAACGTAATAGAGACAGTAGATCTGGCTGGTCTCTCATAACGTAATAGAGACAGTAGATCTAGCTGGTCTGTCATAATATAACAGAGACATTATATCTAGCTGGTCTGTCATAATATAATAGAGGCAGTAGATCTAGCTGGTCTGTCATAATATAATAGAGACAGTAGATCTAGCTGGTCTGTCATAATATAATAGAGACAGTAGATCTAGCTGGTCTGTCATAATATAATAGAGACAGTAGATCTGGCTGGTCTCTCATAACGTAATAGAGACAGTAGATCTGGCTGGTCTCTCATAACGTAATAGAGACAGTAGATCTGGCTGGTCTCTCATAACGCAATAGAGACAGTAGATCTGTCTGGTCTCTCATAACGTAATAGAGACAGTAGATCTGGCTGGTCTCTCATAACGTAATAGAGACAGTAGATCTGGCTGGTCTCTCATAACGCAATAGAGACAGTAGATCTGTCTGGTCTCTCATAACGTAATAGAGACAGTAGATCTGGCTGGTCTCTCATAACGTAATAGAGACAGTAGATCTGTCTGGTCTCTCATAACGTAACAGAGACAGTAGATCTGGCTGGTCTCTCATAACGTAATAGAGACAGTAGATCTAGCTGGTCTCTCATAACGTAATAGAGACAGTAGATCTGTCTGGTCTCTCATAACGTAATAGAGACAGTAGATCTGGCTGGTCTCTCATAACGTAATAGAGACAGTAGATCTAGCTGGTCTGTCATAATATAATAGAGACAGTAGATCTAGCTGGTCTGTCATAATATAATAGAGACAGTAGATCTAAATGGTCTGTCATAATATAATAGAGACATTATATGTAGCTGGTCTCTCATAATATAATATAGACATTAGATCTAGCTGGTCTGTCATAATATAATAGAGACAGTAGATCTAGCTGGTCTGTTATAACATGATAGAGACAGTTGATGTAGCTGGTCTGTCACAATATAATAGAGACAGTAGATTTAGCTGGTCTGTCATTATATAATAGAGGCAGAAGATCTAGCTGGTCTGTCATAATATAATAGAGACAGTAGATCTAGCTGGTCTGTCATAATATAATAGGGACATTAGATCTAGCTGGTCTGTCATAATATAATAGAGACAGTAGATCTAGCTGCTCTGTCAAAATATAATAGAGACAGTAGATCTAGATGGTCTGTCATAATATAATAGAGACAGTATATCTAGCTGGTCTGTCATAATATAACAGAGACAGTAGATCTATCTGGTCCGTCATAATATAATATAGACAGTAGATCTAGCTGGTCTGTCATAACGTAATAGAGACAGTAGATCTAGCTGGTCTGTCATAACATAATAGAGACAGTAGATCTGGCTGGTCTCTCATAACGTAATAGAGACAGTAGATCCGGCTGGTCTCTCATAACGTAATAGATACAGTAGATCTGGCTGGTCTTTCATAATATAATAGAGACAGTAGATCTAGCTGGTCTGTCATAATATAATAGAGACAGTAGATCTAGCTGGTCTGTCATAATATAATAGGGACATTAGATCTAGCTGGTCTGTCATAATATAATAGAGACAGTAGATCTAGCTGCTCTGTCAAAATATAATAGAGACAGTAGATCTAGATGGTCTGTCATAATATAATAGAGACAGTATATCTAGCTGGTCTGTCATAATATAACAGAGACAGTAGATCTATCTGGTCCGTCATAATATAATATAGACAGTAGATCTAGCTGGTCTGTCATAACGTAATAGAGACAGTAGATCTGGCTGGTCTGTCATAATATAATAGATACAGTAGATCTGGCTGGTCTTTCATAATATAATAGAGACAGTAGATCTAGCTGGTCTGTCATAATATAATAGAGACAGTAGATCTAGCTGGTCTGTCATAATATAATAGAGACAGTAGATCTAGCTGGTCTGTCATAATATAATAGAGACAGTCGATCTAGCTGGTCTGTCATAATATAATAGAGACAGTAGATCTAGCTGGTCTGCCATAATATAATAGAGACAGTAGATCTGGCTAGTCTGTCATAATATAATAGATACAGTAGATTTACCTGGTCTGTCATAATATAATAGAGACAGTAGATCTGGCTGGTCTCTCATAACGTAATAGAGACAGTAGATCTAGCTGGTCCGTCATAACGTAATAGAGACAGTAGATCTGGCTGGTCTCTCATATTGTAATAGAGACAGTAGATCTAGCTGGTCTCTCATAACGTAATAGAGACAGTAGATCTAGCTGGTCTCTCATAACGTAATAGAGACAGTAGATCTGGCTGGTCTCTCATAACGTAATAGAGACAGTAGATCTAGCTGGTCCGTCATAATATAATAGAGACAGTAGATCTAGCTGGTCTGTAATATTATAATAGAGACAGTAGATCTAGCTGGTCTGTTATAACATGATAGAGACAGTTGATGTAGCTGGTCTGTCACAATATAATAGAGACAGTAGATTTAGCTGGTCTGTCATTATATAATAGAGGCAGAAGATCTAGCTGGTCTGTCATAATATAATAGAGACAGTAGATCTAGCTGGTCTGTCATAATATAATAGGGACATTAGATCTAGCTGGTCTGTCATAATATAATAGAGACAGTAGATCTAGCTGCTCTGTCAAAATATAATAGAGACAGTAGATCTAGATGGTCTGTCATAATATAATAGAGACAGTATATCTAGCTGGTCTGTCATAATATAACAGAGACAGTAGATCTATCTGGTCCGTCATAATATAATATAGACAGTAGATCTAGCTGGTCTGTCATAACGTAATAGAGACAGTAGATCTAGCTGGTCTGTCATAACATAATAGAGACAGTAGATCTGGCTGGTCTCTCATAACGTAATAGAGACAGTAGATCCGGCTGGTCTCTCATAACGTAATAGATACAGTAGATCTGGCTGGTCTTTCATAATATAATAGAGACAGTAGATCTAGCTGGTCTGTCATAATATAATAGAGACAGTAGATCTAGCTGGTCTGTCATAATATAATAGGGACATTAGATCTAGCTGGTCTGTCATAATATAATAGAGACAGTAGATCTAGCTGCTCTGTCAAAATATAATAGAGACAGTAGATCTAGATGGTCTGTCATAATATAATAGAGACAGTATATCTAGCTGGTCTGTCATAATATAACAGAGACAGTAGATCTATCTGGTCCGTCATAATATAATATAGACAGTAGATCTAGCTGGTCTGTCATAACGTAATAGAGACAGTAGATCTGGCTGGTCTGTCATAATATAATAGATACAGTAGATCTGGCTGGTCTTTCATAATATAATAGAGACAGTAGATCTAGCTGGTCTGTCATAATATAATAGAGACAGTAGATCTAGCTGGTCTGTCATAATATAATAGAGACAGTAGATCTAGCTGGTCTGTCATAATATAATAGAGACAGTCGATCTAGCTGGTCTGTCATAATATAATAGAGACAGTAGATCTAGCTGGTCTGCCATAATATAATAGAGACAGTAGATCTGGCTAGTCTGTCATAATATAATAGATACAGTAGATTTACCTGGTCTGTCATAATATAATAGAGACAGTAGATCTGGCTGGTCTCTCATAACGTAATAGAGACAGTAGATCTAGCTGGTCCGTCATAACGTAATAGAGACAGTAGATCTGGCTGGTCTCTCATATTGTAATAGAGACAGTAGATCTAGCTGGTCTCTCATAACGTAATAGAGACAGTAGATCTAGCTGGTCTCTCATAACGTAATAGAGACAGTAGATCTGGCTGGTCTCTCATAACGTAATAGAGACAGTAGATCTAGCTGGTCCGTCATAATATAATAGAGACAGTAGATCTAGCTGGTCTGTAATATTATAATAGAGACAGTAGATCTAGCTGGTCCGTCATAATATAATAGAGACAGTAGATCTAGCTGGTCTGTAATATTGTAATAGAGACAGTAGATCTAGCTGGTCTGTAATATTGTAATAGAGACAGTAGATCTAAATGGTCCGTCATACTATAATAGAGACATTAGATCTAGCTGGTCTCTCGTAATATAATAGAGACATTAGATCTAGCTGGTCTGTCATAATATAATAGAGACAGTAGATCTAGCTGGTCTGTCATAATATAATAGAGACAGTAGATCTAGCTTGTCCGTCATAATATAATAGAGACAGTAGATCTAGCTGGTCTGTAATATTATAATAGAGACAGTAGATCTAAATGGTCTGTCATATTATAATAGAGACAGTAGATCTGAAAGGTCTCTCATAATATAATAGAGACGTTAGATCTAGCTGGTCTGTTATAATATAATATGGACAGTAGATCTAGCTGGTCCGTCATAATATAATAGCGACAGTAGATCTAGCTGGTCTGTAATATTATAATAGAGACAGTAGATCTAGCTGGTCTGTAATATTATAATAGAGACAGTAGATGTGGCTGGTCTCTCATAATATAATAGAGACAGTAGATCTGGCTGGTCTCTCATAATATAATAGAGACATTAGATCTAGCTGGTCTGTCATAATATAATAGAGACAGTTGATCTAGCTGGTCCGTCATAATATAATAGAGACAGTAGATCTAGCTGGTCTGTAATATTATAATAGAGACAGTAGATCTAGCTGGTCTGTAATATTATAATAGAGACAGTATATCTAAATGGTCTGTCATATTATAATAGGGACAGTAGATCTGGCTGGTCTCTCATAATATAATAAAGACAGTAGATCTGGCTGGTCTCTCATAATATAATAGAGACATTAGATCTAGCTGGTCTGTCATAATATAATAGAGAAAGTAGATCTAGCTGGTCTGTCATAATATAATAGAGACAGTAGATCTGGCTGGTCTGTCATAATATAATAGAGACAGTAGATCTGGCTGGTCTGTCATAATATAATAGAGACAGTAGATCTAGCTGGTCCGTCATAATATAATAGAGACAGTAGATCTGGCTGGTCTCTCATAACGTAATAGAGACAGTAGATCTAGCTGGTCTGTCATAATATAATAGAGACCGTAGATCTGGCTGGTCTGTCATAATATGATAGAGACAGTAGATCTGGCTGGTCTCTCATAATATAATAGAGACAGTAGATCTAGCTGGTCTGCCATAATATAATAGAGACAGTAGATCTGAATGGTCTCTCATAATATAATAGAGACAGTAGATCTAGCTGGTCTGTCATAATATAATAGAGACAGTAGATCTAGCTGGTCTGTCATAATATAATAGAGACAGTAGATCTAGCTGGTCTGCCATAATATAATAGAGACAGTAGATCTGGCTGGTCTGTCATAATATAATAGATACAGTAGATTTACCTGGTCTGTCATAATATAATAGAGACAGTAGATCTGGCTGGTCTCTCATAACGTAATAGAGACAGTAGATCTAGCTGGTCCGTCATAACGTAATAGAGACAGTAGATCTGGCTGGTCTCTCATATTGTAATAGAGACAGTAGATCTAGCTGGTCTCTCATAACGTAATAGAGACAGTAGATCTAGCTGGTCTCTCATAACGTAATAGAGACAGTAGATCTGGCTGGTCTCTCATAACGTAATAGAGACAGTAGATCTAGCTGGTCTGTCATATTATAATATAGACATTAGATCTAGCTGGTCTCTCATAATATAATAGAGACAGTAGATCTAGCTGGTCCGTCATAATATAATAGAGACAGTAGATCTAGCTGGTCTGTAATATTATAATAGAGACAGTAGATCTAGCTGGTCCGTCATAATGTAATAGAGACAGTAGATCTAGCTGGTCTGTAATATTGTAATAGAGACAGTAGATCTAAATGGTCCGTCATACTATAATAGAGACATTAGATCTAGCTGGTCTCTCGTAATATAATAGAGACATTAGATCTAGCTGGTCTGTCATAATATAATAGAGACAGTAGATCTAGCTGGTCTGTCATAATATAATAGAGACAGTAGATCTAGCTGGTCCGTCATAATATAATAGAGACAGTAGATCTAGCTGGTCTGTAATATTATAATAGAGACAGTAGATCTAAATGGTCTGTCATATTATAATAGAGACAGTAGATCTGAAAGGTCTCTCATAATATAATAGAGACATTAGATCTAGCTGGTCTCTTATAATATAATAGAGACAGTAGATCTAGCTGGTCCGTCATAATATAATAGAGACAGTAGATCTAGCTGGTTTGTAATATTATAATAGAGACAGTAGATCTAAATGGTCTGTCATATTATAATAGAGACAGTAGATGTGGCTGGTCTCTCATAATATAATAGAGACAGTAGATCTGGCTGGTCTCTCATAATATAATAGAGACATTAGATCTAGCTGGTCTGTCATAATATAATAGAGACAGTAGATCTAGCTGGTCCGTCATAATATAATAGAGACAGTAGATCTAGCTGGTCTGTCATATTATAATAGAGACAGTAGATCTAGCTGGTCTGTCAAAATATGATAGAGACAGTAGATCTAGCTGGTCTGTCATAATATAATAGAGACAGTAGATCTAGCTGGTCTGTCATAATATAATAGAGACAGTAGATCTAGCTGGTCTGTAATATTATAATAGAGACAGTAGATCTAGCTGGTCTGTAATATTATAATAGAGACAGTAGATCTAAATGGTCTGTCATATTAAAATAGAGACAGTAGATCTGGCTGGTCTCTCATAATATAATAGAGACAATAGATCTGGCTGGTCTCTCATAATATAATAGAGACATTAGATCTAGCTGGTCTGTCATAATATAATAGAGACAGTAGATCTAGCTGGTCTGTCATATTATAATAGAGACAGTAGATCTAGCTGGTCTGTCAAAATATGATAGAGACAGTAGATCTAGCTGGTCTGTCATAATATAATAGAGACAGTAGATCTAGCTGGTCTGTCATAATATAATAGAGACAGTAGATCTAGCTGGTCTGTAATATTATAATAGAGACAGTAGATCTAGCTGGTCTGTAATATTATAATAGAGACAGTAGATGTGGCTGGTCTCTCATAATATAATAGAGACAGTAGATCTGGCTGGTCTCTCATAATATAATAGAGACATTAGATCTAGCTGGTCTGTCATAATATAATAGAGACAGTTGATCTAGCTGGTCCGTCATAATATAATAGAGACAGTAGATCTAGCTGGTCTGTAATATTATAATAGAGACAGTAGATCTAGCTGGTCTGTAATATTATAATAGAGACAGTATATCTAAATGGTCTGTCATATTATAATAGGGACAGTAGATCTGGCTGGTCTCTCATAATATAATAAAGACAGTAGATCTGGCTGGTCTCTCATAATATAATAGAGACATTAGATCTAGCTGGTCTGTCATAATATAATAGAGAAAGTAGATCTAGCTGGTCTGTCATATTATAATAGAGACAGTAGATCTAGCTGGTCTGTCATAATATAATAGAGACAGTAGATCTGGCTGGTCTGTCATAATATAATAGAGACAGTAGATCTAGCTGGTCCGTCATAATATAATAGAGACAGTAGATCTGGCTGGTCTCTCATAACGTAATAGAGACAGTAGATCTAGCTGGTCTGTCATAATATAATAGAGACAGTAGATCTGGCTGGTCTGTCATAATATGATAGAGACAGTAGATCTGGCTGGTCTCTCATAATATAATAGAGACAGTAGATCTAGCTGGTCTGCCATAATATAATAGAGACAGTAGATCTGGCTGGTCTCTCATAATATAATAGAGACAGTAGATCTAGCTGGTCTGTCATAATATAATAGAGACAGTAGATCTAGCTGGTCTGTCATAATATAATAGAGACAATAGATCTAGCTGGTCTGCCATAATATAATAGAGACAGTAGATCTGGCTGGTCTGTCATAATATAATAGATACAGTAGATTTACCTGGTCTGTCATAATATAATAGAGACAGTAGATCTGGCTGGTCTCTCATAACGTAATAGAGACAGTAGATCTAGCTGGTCCGTCATAACGTAATAGAGACAGTAGATCTGGATGGTCTCTCATATTGTAATAGAGACAGTAGATCTAGCTGGTCTCTCATAACGTAATAGAGACAGTAGATCTAGCTGGTCTCTCATAACGTAATAGAGACAGTAGATCTGGCTGGTCTCTCATAACGTAATAGAGACAGTAGATCTAGCTGGTCTGTCATATTATAATATAGACATTAGATCTAGCTGGTCTCGCATAATATAATAGAGACAGTAGATCTAGCTGGTCCGTCATAATATAATAGAGACAGTAGATCTAGCTGGTCTGTAATATTATAATAGAGACAGTAGATCTAGCTGGTCCGTCATAATGTAATAGAGACAGTAGATCTAGCTGGTCTGTAATATTGTAATAGAGACAGTAGATCTAAATGGTCCGTCATACTATAATAGAGACATTAGATCTAGCTGGTCTCTCGTAATATAATAGAGACATTAGATCTAGCTGGTCTGTCATAATATAATAGAGACAGTAGATCTAGCTGGTCTGTCATAATATAATAGAGACAGTAGATCTAGCTGGTCCGTCATAATATAATAGAGACAGTAGATCTAGCTGGTCTGTAATATTATAATAGAGACAGTAGATCTAAATGGTCTGTCATATTATAATAGAGACAGTAGATCTGAAAGGTCTCTCATAATATAATAGAGACATTAGATCTAGCTGGTCTCTTATAATATAATAGAGACAGTAGATCTAGCTGGTCCGTCATAATATAATAGAGACAGTAGATCTAGCTGGTCTGTAATATTATAATAGAGACAGTAGATCTAAATGGTCTGTCATATTATAATAGAGACAGTAGATGTGGCTGGTCTCTCATAATATAATAGAGACAGTAGATCTGGCTGGTCTCTCATAATATTATATAGACATTAGATCTAGCTGGTCTGTCATAATATAATAGAGACAGTAGATCTAGCTGGTCCGTCATAATATAATAGAGACAGTAGATCTAGCTGGTCTGTAATATTATAATAGAGACAGTAGATCTAGCTGGTCTGTAATATTATAATAGAGACAGTAGATCTAAATGGTCTGTCATATTATAATAGAGACAGTAGATCTGGCTGGTCTCTCATAATATAATAGAGACAGTAGATCTGGCTGGTCTCTCATAATATAATAGAGACATTAGATCTAGCTGGTCTGTCATAATATAATAGAGACAGTAGATCTAGCTGGTCTGTCATATTATAATAGAGACAGTAGATCTAGCTGGTCTGTCAAAATATGATAGAGACAGTAGATCTAGCTGGACTGTCATAATATAATAGAGACAGTAGATCTAGCTGGTCTGTCATAATATAATAGAGACAGTAGATCTAAATGGTCTGTCATATTATAATAGAGATAGTAGATCTGGCTGGTCTCTCATAATATAATAGAGAGATTATATGTAGCTGGTCTCTCATAATATAATATAGACATTAGATCTAGCTGGTCTGTCATAATATAATAGAGACAGTAGATCTAGCTGGTCTGTTATAACATGATAGAGACAGTTGATGTAGCTCGTCTGTCACAATATAATAGAGACAGTAGATTTACCTGGTCTGTCATTATATAATAGAGACAGTAGATCTAGCTGGTCTGTCATAATATAATAGAGACAGTAGATCTAGCTGGTCTGTCATAATATAATAGGGACATTAGATCTAGCTGGTCTGTCATAATATAATAGAGACAGTAGATCTAGCTGCTCTGTCAAAATATTATAGAGACAGTAGATCTAGATGGTCTGTCATAATATAATAGAGACAGTATATCTAGCTGGTCTGTCATAATATAACAGAGACAGTAGATCTATCTGGTCCGTCATAATATAATATAGACAGTAGATCTAGCTGGTCTGTCATAACGTAATAGAGACAGTAGATCTGGCTGGTCTCTCATAACGTAATAGAGACAGTAGATCCGGCTGGTCTCTCATAACGTAATAGATACAGTAGATCTGGCTGGTCTTTCATAATATAATAGAGACAGTAGATCTAGCTGGTCTGTCATAATATAATAGAGACAGTAGATCTAGCTGGTCTGTCATAATATAATAGGGACATTAGATCTAGCTGGTCTGTCATAATATAATAGAGACAGTAGATCTAGCTGCTCTGTCAAAATATAATAGAGACAGTAGATCTAGATGGTCTGTCATAATATAATAGAGACAGTATATCTAGCTGGTCTGTCATAATATAATAGAGACAGTAGATCTAGCTGGTCTGTCATAATATAATAGAGACAGTAGATCTAGCTGGTCTGTCATAATATAATAGAGACAGTAGATCTAGCTGGTCTGCCATAATATAATAGAGACAGTAGATCTGGCTAGTCTGTCATAATATAATAGATACAGTAGATTTACCTGGTCTGTCATAATATAATAGAGACAGTAGATTTGGCTGGTCTCTCATAACGTAATAGAGACAGTAGATCTAGCTGGTCCGTCATAACGTAATAGAGACAGTAGATCTGGCTGGTCTCTCATATTGTAATAGAGACAGTAGATCTAGCTGGTCTCTCATAAGGTAATAGAGACAGTAGATCTAGCTGGTCTCTCATAACGTAATAGAGACAGTAGATCTGGCTGGTCTCTCATAACGTAATAGAGACAGTAGATCTAGCTGGTCCGTCATAATATAATAGAGACAGTAGATCTAGCTGGTCTGTAATATTATAATAGAGACAGTAGATCTAGCTGGTCCGTCATAATATAATAGAGACAGTAGATCTAGCTGGTCTGTAATATTGTAATAGAGACAGTAGATCTAAATGGTCCGTCATACTATAATAGAGACATTAGATCTAGCTGGTCTCTCGTAATATAATAGAGACATTAGATCTAGCTGGTCTGTCATAATATAATAGAGACAGTAGATCTAGCTGGTCTGTCATAATATAATAGAGACAGTAGATCTAGCTGGTCCGTCATAATATAATAGAGACAGTAGATCTAGCTGGTCTGTAATATTATAATAGAGACAGTAGATCTAAATGGTCTGTCATATTATAATAGAGACAGTAGATCTGAAAGGTCTCTCATAATATAATAGAGACGTTAGATCTAGCTGGTCTGTTATAATATAATATAGACAGTAGATCTAGCTGGTCCGTCATAATATAATAGCGACAGTAGATCTAGCTGGTCTGTAATATTATAATAGAGACAGTACATCTAAATGGTCTGTCATATTATAATAGAGACAGTAGATGTGGCTGGTCTCTCATAATATAATAGAGACAGTAGATCTGGCTGGTCTCTCATAATATAATAGAGACATTAGATCTAGCTGGTCTGTCATAATATAATAGAGACAGTTGATCTAGCTGGTCCGTCATAATATAATAGAGACAGTAGATCTAGCTGGTCTGTAATATTATAATAGAGACAGTAGATCTAGCTGGTCTGTAATATTATAATAGAGACAGTATATCTAAATGGTCTGTCATATTATAATAGGGACAGTAGATCTGGCTGGTCTGTAATATTATAATAGAGACAGTATATCTAAATGGTCTGTCATATTATAATAGGGACAGTAGATCTGGCTGGTCTCTCATAATATAATAAAGACAGTAGATCTGGCTGGTCTCTCATAATATAATAGAGACATTAGATCTAGCTGGTCTGTCATAATATAATAGAGAAAGTAGATCTAGCTGGTCTGTCATATTATAATAGAGACAGTAGATCTAGCTGGTCTGTCATAATATAATAGAGACAGTAGATCTGGCTGGTCTGTCATAATATAATAGAGACAGTAGATCTAGCTTGTCCGTCATAATATAATAGAGACAGTAGATCTGGCTGGTCTCTCATAACGTAATAGAGACAGTAGATCTAGCTGGTCTGTCATAATATAATAGAGACAGTAGATCTGGCTGGTCTGTCATAATATGATAGAGACAGTAGATCTGGCTGGTCTCTCATAATATAATAGAGACAGTAGATCTAGCTGGTCTGCCATAATATAATAGAGACAGTAGATCTGGCTGGTCTCTCATAATATAATAGAGACAGTAGATCTAGCTGGTCTGTCATAATATAATAGAGACAGTAGATCTAGCTGGTCTGTCATAATATAATAGAGACAGTAGATCTAGCTGGTCTGCCATAATATAATAGAGACAGTAGATCTGGCTGGTCTGTCATAATATAATAGATACAGTAGATTTACCTGGTCTGTCATAATATAATAGAGACAGTAGATCTGGCTGGTCTCTCATAACGTAATAGAGACAGTAGATCTAGCTGGTCCGTCATAACGTAATAGAGACAGTAGATCTGGCTGGTCTCTCATATTGTAATAGAGACAGTAGATCTAGCTGGTCTCTCATAACGTAATAGAGACAGTAGATCTAGCTGGTCTCTCATAACGTAATAGAGACAGTAGATCTGGCTGGTCTCTCATAACGTAATAGAGACAGTAGATCTAGCTGGTCTGTCATATTATAATATAGACATTAGATCTAGCTGGTCTCTCATAATATAATAGAGACAGTAGATCTAGCTGGTCAGTCATAATATAATAGAGACAGTAGATCTAGCTGGTCCGTCATAATGTAATAGAGACAGTAGATCTAGCTGGTCTGTAATATTGTAATAGAGACAGTAGATCTAAATGGTCCGTCATACTATAATAGAGACATTAGATCTAGCTGGTCTCTCGTAATATAATAGAGACATTAGATCTAGCTGGTCTGTCATAATATAATAGAGACAGTAGATCTAG
Organism: Oncorhynchus clarkii lewisi; assembly: GCF_045791955.1. Lineage (NCBI taxonomy): Eukaryota > Metazoa > Chordata > Actinopteri > Salmoniformes > Salmonidae > Oncorhynchus > Oncorhynchus clarkii. Next base: position 249,876 of record NW_027260984.1, read on the forward strand.
CTGGTCTGTCATAATATCATAGAGACAGTAGATCTAGCTGGTCCGTCATAATATAATAGAGACAGTAGATCTAGCTGGTCTGTAATATTATAATAGAGACAGTAGATCTAAATGGTCTGTCATATTATAATAGAGACAGTAGATCTGAAAGGTCTCTCATAATATAATAGAGACAGTAGATCTAGCTGGTCTGTCATAATATAATAGAGACAGTAGATCTGGCTGGTCTGTCATAATATAATAGAGACAGTAGATCTAGCTTGTCCGTCATAATATAATAGAGACAGTAGATCTGGCTGGTCTCTCATAACGTAATAGAGACAGTAGATCTAGCTGGTCTGTCATAATATAATAGAGACAGTAGATCTGGCTGGTCTGTCATAATATGATAGAGACAGTAGATCTGGCTGGTCTCTCATAATATAATAGAGACAGTAGATCTAGCTGGTCTGCCATAATATAATAGAGACAGTAGATCTGGCTGGTCTCTCATAATATAATAGAGACAGTAGATCTAGCTGGTCTGTCATAATATAATAGAGACAGTAGATCTAGCTGGTCTGTCATAATATAATAGAGACAGTAGATCTAGCTGGTCTGCCATAATATAATAGAGACAGTAGATCTGGCTGGTCTGTCATAATATAATAGATACAGTAGATTTACCTGGTCTGTCATAATATAATAGAGACAGTAGATCTGGCTGGTCTCTCATAACGTAATAGAGACAGTAGATCTAGCTGGTCCGTCATAACGTAATAGAGACAGTAGATCTGGCTGGTCTCTCATATTGTAATAGAGACAGTAGATCTAGCTGGTCTCTCATAACGTAATAGAGACAGTAGATCTAGCTGGTCTCTCATAACGTAATAGAGACAGTAGATCTGGCTGGTCTCTCATAACGTAATAGAGACAGTAGATCTAGCTGGTCTGTCATATTATAATATAGACATTAGATCTAGCTGGTCTCTCATAATATAATAGAGACAGTAGATCTAGCTGGTCCGTCATAATATAATAGAGACAGTAGATCTAGCTGGTCCGTCATAATGTAATAGAGACAGTAGATCTAGCTGGTCTGTAATATTGTAATAGAGACAGTAGATCTAAATGGTCCGTCATACTATAATAGAGACATTAGATCTAGCTGGTCTCTCGTAATATAATAGAGACATTAGATCTAGCTGGTCTGTCATAATATAATAGAGACAGTAGATCTAGCTGGTCTGTCATAATATCATAGAGACAGTAGATCTAGCTGGTCCGTCATAATATAATAGAGACAGTAGATCTAGCTGGTCTGTAATATTATAATAGAGACAGTAGATCTAAATGGTCTGTCATATTATAATAGAGACAGTAGATCTGAAAGGTCTCTCATAATATAATAGAGACATTAGATCTAGCTGGTCTCTTATAATATAATAGAGACAGTAGATCTAGCTGGTCCGTCATAATATAATAGAGACAGTAGATCTAGCTGGTCTGTAATATTATAATAGAGACAGTAGATCTAAATGGTCTGTCATATTATAATAGAGACAGTAGATGTGGCTGGTCTCTCATAATATAATAGAGACAGTAGATCTGGCTGGTCTCTCATAATATAATAGAGACATTAGATCTAGCTGGTCTGTCATAATATAATAGAGACAGTAGATCTAGCTGGTCCGTCATAATATAATAGAGACAGTAGATCTAGCTGGTCTGTAATATTATAATAGAGACAGTAGATCTAGCTGGTCTGTAATATTATAATAGAGACAGTAGATCTAAATGGTCTGTCATATTATAATAGAGACAGTAGATCTAAATGGTCTGTCATATTATAATAGAGATAGTAGATCTGGCTGGTCTCTCATAATATAATAGAGAGATTATATGTAGCTGGTCTCTCATAATATAATATAGACATTAGATCTAGCTGGTCTGTCATAATATAATAGAGACAGCAGATCTAGCTGGTCTGTTATAACATGATAGAGACAGTTGATGTAGCTCGTCTGTCACAATATAATAGAGACAGTAGATTTAGCTGGTCTGTCATTATATAATAGAGACAGTAGATCTAGCTGGTCTGTCATAATATAATAGAGACAGTAGATCTAGCTGGTCTGTCATAATATAATAGGGACATTAGATCTAGCTGGTCTGTCATAATATAATAGAGACAGTAGATCTAGCTGCTCTGTCAAAATATAATAGAGACAGTAGATTTAGATGGTCTGTCATAATATAATAGAGACAGTAGATCTAGCTGGTCTGTCATAATATAATAGGGACATTAGATCTAGCTGGTCTGTCATAATATAATAGAGACAGTAGATCTAGCTGCTCTGTCAAAATATAATAGAGACAGTAGACCTAGATGGTCTGTCATAATATAATAGAGACAGTATATCTAGCTGGTCTGTCATAATATAACAGAGACAGTAGATCTATCTGGTCCGTCATGATATAATATAGACAGTAGATCTAGCTGGTCTGTCATAACGTAATAGAGACAGTAGATCTAGCTGGTCTGTCATAACATAATAGAGACAGTAGAACTAGCTGGTCTGCCATAATATAATAGAGACAGTAGATCTGGCTGGTCTGTCATAATATAATAGATACAGTAGATCTGGCTGGTCTTTCATAATATAATAGAGACAGTAGATCTAGCTGGTCTGTCATAATATAATAGAGACAGTAGATCTAGCTGGTCTGTCATAATATAATAGAGACAGTAGATCTAGCTGGTCTGTCATAGTATAATAGAGACAGTAGATTTACCTGGTCTGTCATAATATAATAGAGACAGTAGATCTGGCTGGTCTCTCATAACGTAATAGAGACAGTAGATCTAGCTGGTCCGTCATAACGTAATAGAGACAGTAGATCTGGCTGGTCTCTCATATTGTAATAGAGACAGTAGATCTAGCTGGTCTCTCATAACGTAATAGAGACAGTAGATCTAGCTGGTCTCTCATAACGTAATAGAGACAGTAGATCTGGCTGGTCTCTCATAACGTAATAGAGACAGTAGATCTAGCTGGTCCGTCATAATATAATAGAGACAGTAGATCTAGCTGGTCTGTAATATTATAATAGAGACAGTAGATCTAGCTGGTCCGTCATAATATAATAGAGACAGTAGATCTAGCTGGTCTGTAATATTGTAATAGAGACAGTAGATCTAAATGGTCCGTCATACTATAATAGAGACATTAGATCTAGCTGGTCTCTCGTAATATAATAGAGACATTAGATCTAGCTGGTCTGTCATAATATAATAGAGACAGTAGATCTAGCTGGTCTGTCATAATATAATAGAGACAGTAGATCTAGCTGGTCCGTCATAATATAATAGAGACAGTAGATCTAGCTGGTCTGTAATATTATAATAGAGACAGTAGATCTAAATGGTCTGTCATATTATAATAGAGACAGTAGATCATAAAGGTCTCTCATAATATAATAGAGACGTTAGATCTAGCTGGTCTGTTATAATATAATAGAGACAGTAGATCTAGCTGGTCCGTCATAATATAATAGCGACAGTAGATCTAGCTGGTCTGTAATATTATAATAGAGACAGTAGATCTAAATGGTCTGTCATATTATAATAGAGACAGTAGATGTGGCTGGTCTCTCATAATATAATAGAGACAGTAGATCTGGCTGGTCTCTCATAATATAATAGAGACATTAGATCTAGCTGGTCTGTCATAATATAATAGAGACAGTAGATCTAGCTGGTCCGTCATAATATAATAGAGACAGTAGATCTAGCTGGTCTGTAATATTATAATAGAGACAGTAGATCTAGCTGGTCTGTAATATTATAATAGAGACAGTATATCTAAATGGTCTGTCATATTATAATAGGGACAGTAGATCTGGCTGGTCTCTCATAATATAATAAAGACAGTAGATCTGGCTGGTCTCTCATAATATAATAGAGACATTAGATCTAGCTGGTCTGTCATAATATAATAGAGACAGTAGATCTAGCTGGTCTGTCATATTATAATAGAGACAGTAGATCTAGCTGGTCTGTCATAATATAATAGAGACATTAGATCTAGCTGGTCTGTCATAATATAATAGAGACAGTAGATCTAGCTGGTCTCTCATAACGTAATAGAGACAGTAGATCTGGCTGGTCTCTCATAACGTAATAGAGACAGTAGATCTGGCTGGTCTCTCATAACGTAGTAGAGACAGTAGATCTAGCTGGTCTGTCATAACGTAATAGAGACAGTAGATCTAACTGGTCTGTCATAATATAATAGAGACAGTATATCTAGCTGGTCTCTCATAACGTAATAGAGACAGTAGATCTGGCTGGTCTCTCATAACATAATAGAGACAGTAGATCTGGCTGGTCTGTCATAACATAATAGAGACAGTAGATCTGGCTGGTCTCTCATAACATAATAGAGACAGTAGATCTGGCTGGTCTCTCATAATATAATAGAGACAGTAGATCTGGCTGGTCTGTCATAACATAATAGAGACAGTAGATCTGGCTTGTCTGTCATAATATAATAGAGACAGTAGATCTAGCTGGTCCGTCATAATATAATAGAGACAGTAGATCTGGCTGGTCTCTCATAACGTAATAGAGACAGTAGATCTAGCTGGTCTGTCATAATATAATAGAGACAGTAGATCTGGCTGGTCTGTCATAATATGATAGAGACAGTAGATCTGGCTGGTCTCTCATAATATAATAGAGACAGTAGATCTAGCTGGTCTGCCATAATATAATAGAGACAGTAGATCTGGCTGGTCTCTCATAATATAATAGAGACAGTAGATCTAGCTGGTCTGTCACAATATAATAGAGACAGTAGATCTGGCTGGTCTCTCATAATATAATAGAGACAGTAGATCTAGCTGGTCTGTCATAATATAATAGAGACAGTAGATCTAGCTGGTCCGTCATAATATAATAGAGACAGTAGATCTGGCTGGTCTCTCATAACGTAATAGAGACAGTAGATCTAGCTGGTCTGTCATAATATAATAGAGACAGTAGATCTAGCTGGTCCGTCATAATATAATAGAGACAGTAGATCTGGCTGGTCTCTCATAACGTAATAGAGACAGTAGATCTAGCTGGTCTGTCATAATATAATAGAGACAGTAGATCTGGCTGGTCTGTCATAATATGATAGAGACAGTAGATCTGGCTGGTCTCTCATAATATAATAGAGACAGTAGATCTAGCTGGTCTGCCATAATATAATAGAGACAGTAGATCTGGCTGGTCTCTCATAATATAATAGAGACAGTAGATCTAGCTGGTCTGTCATAATATAATAGAGACAGTAGATCTGGCTGGTCTCTCATAATATAATAGAGACAGTAGATCTAGCTGGTCTGTCATAATATTATAGAGACAGTAGATCTAGCTGGTCTGTCATAATATGATAGAGACAATAGATCTGGCTGGTCTCTCATAATATAATAGAGACAGTAGAACTAGCTGGTCTGCCATAATATAATAGAGACAGTAGATCTGGCTGGTCTGTCATAATATAATAGATACAGTAGATCTGGCTGGTCTTTCATAATATAATAGAGACAGTAGATCTAGCTGGTCTGTCATAATATAATAGAGACAGTAGATCTAGCTGGTCTGTCATAATATAATAGAGACAGTAGATCTAAATGGTCTGTCATATTATAATAGAGACAGTAGATCTGGCTGGTCTCTCATAATATAATAGAGACATTATATGTAGCTGGTCTCTCATAATATAATATAGACATTAGATCTAGCTGGTCTGTCATAATATAATAGAGACAGTAGATCTAGCTGGTCTGTTATAACATGATAGAGACAGTTGATGTAGCTCGTCTGTCACAATATAATAGAGACAGTAGATTTAGCTGGTCTGTCATTATATAATAGAGACAGTAGATCTAGCTGGTCTGTCATAATATAATAGAGACAGTAGATCTAGCTGGTCTGTCATAATATAATAGGGACATTAGATCTAGCTGGTCTGTCATAATATAATAGAGACAGTAGATCTAGCTGCTCTGTCAAAATATAATAGAGACAGTAGATCTAGATGGTCTGTCATAATATAATAGAGACAGTATATCTAGCTGGTCTGTCATAATATAACAGAGACAGTAGATCTATCTGGTCCGTCATAATATAATATAGACAGTAGATCTAGCTGGTCTGTCATAACGTAATAGAGACAGTAGATCTAGCTGGTCTGTCATAACATAATAGAGACAGTAGATCCGGCTGGTCTCTCATAACGTAATAGATACAGTAGATCTGGCTGGTCTTTCATAATATAATAGAGACAGTAGATCTAGCTGGTCTGTCATAATATAATAGAGACAGTAGATCTAGCTGGTCTGTCATAATATAATAGGGACATTAGATCTAGCTGGTCTGTCATAATATAATAGAGACAGTAGATCTAGCTGCTCTGTCAAAATATAATAGAGACAGTAGATCTAGATGGTCTGTCATAATATAATAGAGACAGTATATCTAGCTGGTCTGTCATAATATAATAGAGACAGTAGATCTAGCTGGTCTGTCATAATATAATAGAGACAGTAGATCTAGCTGGTCTGTCATAATATAATAGAGACAGTAGATCTAGCTGGTCTGTCATAATAAAATAGAGACAGTAGATCTAGCTGGTCTGCCATAATATAATAGAGACAGTAGATCTGGCTAGTCTGTCATAATATAATAGATACAGTAGATTTACCTGGTCTGTCATAATATAATAGAGACAGTAGATCTGGCTGGTCTCTCATAACGTAATAGAGACAGTAGATCTAGCTGGTCCGTCATAACGTAATAGAGACAGTAGATCTGGCTGGTCTCTCATATTGTAATAGAGACAGTAGATCTAGCTGGTCTCTCATAACGTAATAGAGACAGTAGATCTAGCTGGTCTCTCATAACGTAATAGAGACAGTAGATCTGGCTGGTCTCTCATAACGTAATAGAGACAGTAGATCTAGCTGGTCCGTCATAATATAATAGAGACAGTAGATCTATCTGGTCTGTAATATTATAATAGAGACAGTAGATCTAGCTGGTCCGTCATAATATAATAGAGACAGTAGATCTAGCTGGTCTGTAATATTGTAATAGAGACAGTAGATCTAAATGGTCCGTCATACTATAATAGAGACATTAGATCTAGCTGGTCTCTCGTAATATAATAGAGACATTAGATCTAGCTGGTCTGTCATAATATAATAGAGACAGTAGATCTAGCTGGTCTGTCATAATATAATAGAGACAGTAGATCTAGCTGGTCCGTCATAATATAATAGAGACAGTAGATCTAAATGGTCTGTCATATTATAATAGAGACAGTAGATCTGAAAGGTCTCTCATAATATAATAGAGACGTTAGATCTAGCTGGTCTGTTATAATATAATATAGACAGTAGATCTAGCTGGTCCGTCATAATATAATAGCGACAGTAGATCTAGCTGGTCTGTAATATTATAATAGAGACAGTACATCTAAATGGTCTGTCATATTATAATAGAGACAGTAGATGTGGTTGGTCTCTCATAATATAATAGAGACAGTAGATCTGGCTGGTCTCTCATAATATAATAGAGACATTAGATCTAGCTGGTCTGTCATAATATAATAGAGACAGTTGATCTAGCTGGTCCGTCATAATATAATAGAGACAGTAGATCTAGCTGGTCTGTAATATTATAATAGAGACAGTAGATCTAGCTGGTCTGTAATATTATAATAGAGACAGTATATCTAAATGGTCTGTCATATTATAATAGGGACAGTAGATCTGGCTGGTCTCTCATAATATAATAAAGACAGTAGATCTGGCTGGTCTCTCATAATATAATAGAGACATTAGATCTAGCTGATCTGTCATAATATAATAGAGAAAGTAGATCTAGCTGGTCTGTCATATTATAATAGAGACAGTAGATCTAGCTGGTCTGTCATAATATAATAGAGACAGTAGATCTGGCTGGTCTGTCATAATATAATAGAGACAGTAGATCTAGCTGGTCCGTCATAATATAATAGAGACAGTAGATCTGGCTGGTCTCTCATAACGTAATAGAGACAGTAGATCTAGCTGGTCTGTCATAATATAATAGAGACAGTAGATCTGGCTGGTCTGTCATAATATGATAGAGACAGTAGATCTGGCTGGTCTCTCATAATATAATAGAGACAGTAGATCTAGCTGGTCTGCCATAATATAATAGAGACAGTAGATCTGGCTGGTCTCTCATAATATAATAGAGACAGTAGATCTAGCTGGTCTGTCATAATATAATAGAGACAGTAGATCTAGCTGGTCTGTCATAATATAATAGAGACAGTAGATCTAGCTGGTCTGCCATAATATAATAGAGACAGTAGATCTGGCTGGTCTGTCATAATATAATAGATACAGTAGATTTACCTGGTCTGTCATAATATAATAGAGACAGTAGATCTGGCTGGTCTCTCATAACGTAATAGAGACAGTAGATCTAGCTGGTCCGTCATAACGTAATAGAGACAGTAGATCTGGCTGGTCTCTCATATTGTAATAGAGACAGTAGATCTAGCTGGTCTCTCATAACGTAATAGAGACAGTAGATCTAGCTGGTCTCTCATAACGTAATAGAGACAGTAGATCTGGCTGGTCTCTCATAACGTAATAGAGACAGTAGATCTAGCTGGTCTGTCATATTATAATATAGACATTAGATCTAGCTGGTCTCTCATAATATAATAGAGACAGTAGATCTAGCTGGTCCGTCATAATATAATAGAGACAGTAGATCTAGCTGGTCTGTAATATTATAATAGAGACAGTAGATCTAGCTGGTCCGTCATAATGTAATAGAGACAGTAGATCTAGCTGGTCTGTAATATTGTAATAGAGACAGTAGATCTAAATGGTCCGTCATACTATAATAGAGACATTAGATCTAGCTGGTCTCTCGTAATATAATAGAGACATTAGATCTAGCTGGTCTGTCATAATATAATAGAGACAGTAGATCTAGCTGGTCTGTCATAATATAATAGAGACAGTAGATCTAGCTGGTCCGTCATAATATAATAGAGACAGTAGATCTAGCTGGTCTGTAATATTATAATAGAGACAGTAGATCTAAATGGTCTGTCATATTATAATAGAGACAGTAGATGTGGCTGGTCTCTCATAATATAATAGAGACAGTAGATCTGGCTGGTCTCTCATAATATAATAGAGACATTAGATCTAGCTGGTCTGTCATAATATAATAGAGACAGTAGATCTAGCTGGTCTGTAATATTATAATAGAGACAGTAGATCTAGCTGGTCTGTAATATTATAATAGAGACAGTAGATCTAAATGGTCTGTCATATTATAATAGAGACAGTAGATCTGGCTGGTCTCTCATAATATAATAGAGACAGTAGATCTGGCTGGTCTCTCATAATATAATAGAGACATTAGATCTAGCTGGTCTGTCATAATATAATAGAGACAGTAGATCTAGCTGGTCTGTCATATTATAATAGAGACAGTAGATCTAGCTGGTCTGTCAAAATATGATAGAGACAGTAGATCTAGCTGGTCTGTCATAATATAATAGAGACAGTAGATCTAGCTGGTCTGTCATAATATAATAGAGACAGTAGATCTAAATGGTCTGTCATATTATAATAGAGATAGTAGATCTGGCTGGTCTCTCATAATATAATAGAGAGATTATATGTAGCTGGTCTCTCATAATATAATATAGACATTAGATCTAGCTGGTCTGTCATAATATAATAGAGACAGCAGATCTAGCTGGTCTGTTATAACATGATAGAGACAGTTGATGTAGCTCGTCTGTCACAATATAATAGAGACAGTAGATTTAGCTGGTCTGTCATTATATAATAGAGACAGTAGATCTAGCTGGTCTGTCATAATATAATAGAGACAGTAGATCTAGCTGGTCTGTCATAATATAATAGGGACATTAGATCTAGCTGGTCTGTCATAATATAATAGAGACAGTAGATCTAGCTGCTCTGTCAAAATATAATAGAGACAGTAGATCTAGATGGTCTGTCATAATATAATAGAGACAGTAGATCTAGCTGGTCTGTCATAATATAATAGGGACATTAGATCTAGCTGGTCTGTCATAATATAATAGAGACAGTAGATCTAGCTGCTCTGTCAAAATATAATAGAGACAGTAGATCTAGATGGTCTGTCATAATATAATAGAGACAGTATATCTAGCTGGTCTGTCATAATATAACAGAGACAGTAGATCTATCTGGTCCGTCATAATATAATATAGACAGTAGATCTAGCTGGTCTGTCATAACGTAATAGAGACAGTAGATCTAGCTGGTCTGTCATAACATAATAGAGACAGTAGAACTAGCTGGTCTGCCATAATATAATAGAGACAGTAGATCTGGCTGGTCAGTCATAATATAATAGATACAGTAGATCTGGCTGGTCTTTCATAATATAATAGAGACAGTAGATCTAGCTGGTCTGTCATAATATAATAGAGACAGTAGATCTAGCTGGTCTGTCATAATATAATATAGACAGTAGATCTAGCTGGTCTGTCATAGTATAATAGAGACAGTAGATTTACCTGGTCTGTCATAATATAATAGAGACAGTAGATCTGGCTGGTCTCTCATAACGTAATAGAGACAGTAGATCTAGCTGGTCCGTCATAACGTAATAGAGACAGTAGATCTGGCTGGTCTCTCATATTGTAATAGAGACAGTAGATCTAGCTGGTCTCTCATAACGTAATAGAGACAGTAGATCTAGCTGGTCTCTCATAACGTAATAGAGACAGTAGATCTGGCTGGTCTCTCATAACGTAATAGAGACAGTAGATCTAGCTGGTCCGTCATAATATAATAGAGACAGTAGATCTAGCTGGTCTGTAATATTATAATAGAGACAGTAGATCTAGCTGGTCCGTCATAATATAATAGAGACAGTAGATCTAGCTGGTCTGTAATATTGTAATAGAGACAGTAGATCTAAATGGTCCGTCATACTATAATAGAGACATTAGATCTAGCTGGTCTCTCGTAATATAATAGAGACATTAGATCTAGCTGGTCTGTCATAATATAATAGAGACAGTAGATCTAGCTGGTCTGTCATAATATAATAGAGACAGTAGATCTAGCTGGTCCGTCATAATATAATAGAGACAGTAGATCTAGCTGGTCTGTAATATTATAATAGAGACAGTAGATCTAGCTGGTCTGTAATATTATAATAGAGACAGTATATCTAAATGGTCTGTCATATTATAATAGGGACAGTAGATCTGGCTGGTCTCTCATAATATAATAAAGACAGTAGATCTGGCTGGTCTCTCATAATATAATAGAGACATTAGATCTAGCTGGTCTGTCATAATATAATAGAGACAGTAGATCTAGCTGGTCTGTCATATTATAATAGAGACAGTAGATCTAGCTGGTCTGTCATAATATAATAGAGACAGTAGATCTAGCTGGTCTCTCATAACGTAATAGAGACAGTAGATCTGGCTGGTCTCTCATAACGTAATAGAGACAGTAGATCTGGCTGGTCTCTCATAACGTAGTAGAGACAGTAGATCTAGCTGGTCTGTCATAACGTAATAGAGACAGTAGATCTAACTGGTCTGTCATAATATAATAGAGACAGTATATCTAGCTGGTCTCTCATAACGTAATAGAGACAGTAGATCTGGCTGGTCTCTCATAACATAATAGAGACAGTAGATCTGGCTGGTCTGTCATAACATAATAGAGACAGTAGATCTGGCTGGTCTCTCATAACATAATAGAGACAGTAGATCTGGCTGGTCTCTCTTAATATAATAGAGACAGTAGATCTGGCTGGTCTGTCATAACATAATAGAGACAGTAGATCTGGCTTGTCTGTCATAATATAATAGAGACAGTAGATCTAGCTGGTCCGTCATAATATAATAGAGACAGTAGATCTGGCTGGTCTCTCATAACGTAATAGAGACAGTAGATCTAGCTGGTCTGTCATAATATAATAGAGACAGTAGATCTGGCTGGTCTGTCATAATATGATAGAGACAGTAGATCTGGCTGGTCTCTCATAATATAATAGAGACAGTAGATCTAGCTGGTCTGCCATAATATAATAGAGACAGTAGATCTGGCTGGTCTCTCATAATATAATAGAGACAGTAGATCTAGCTGGTCTGTCATAATATAATAGAGACAGTAGATCTGGCTGGTCTCTCATAATATAATAGAGACAGTAGATCTAGCTGGTCTGTCATAATATAATAGAGACAGTAGATCTAGCTGGTCCGTCATAATATAATAGAGACAGTAGATCTGGCTGGTCTCTCATAACGTAATAGAGACAGTAGATCTAGCTGGTCTGTCATAATATAATAGAGACAGTAGATCTAGCTGGTCCGTCATAATATAATAGAGACAGTAGATCTGGCTGGTCTCTCATAACGTAATAGAGACAGTAGATCTAGCTGGTCTGTCATAATATAATAGAGACAGTAGATCTGGCTGGTCTGTCATAATATGATAGAGACAGTAGATCTGGCTGGTCTCTCATAATATAATAGAGACAGTAGATCTAGCTGGTCTGCCATAATATAATAGAGACAGTAGATCTGGCTGGTCTCTCATAATATAATAGAGACAGTAGATCTAGCTGGTCTGTCATAATATAATAGAGACAGTAGATCTGGCTGGTCTCTCATAATATAATAGAGACAGTAGATCTAGCTGGTCTGTCATAATATTATAGAGACAGTAGATCTAGCTGGTCTGTCATAATATGATAGAGACAATAGATCTGGCTGGTCTCTCATAATATAATAGAGACAGTAGAACTAGCTGGTCTGCCATAATATAATAGAGACAGTAGATCTGGCTGGTCTGTCATAATATAATAGATACAGTAGATCTGGCTGGTCTTTCATAATATAATAGAGACAGTAGATCTAGCTGGTCTGTCATAATATAATAGAGACAGTAGATCTAGCTGGTCTGTCATAATATAATAGAGACAGTAGATCTAAATGGTCTGTCATATTATAATAGAGACAGTAGATCTGGCTGGTCTCTCATAATATAATAGAGACATTATATGTAGCTGGTCTCTCATAATATAATATAGACATTAGATCTGGCTGGTCTTTCATAATATAATATAGACAGTAGATCTAGCTGGTCTGTCATAATATAATAGAGACAGTAGATCTAGCTGGTCTGTCATAATATAATAGAGACAGTAGATCTAGCTGGTCTGTCATAATATAATATAGACAGTAGATCTAGCTGGTCTGCCATAATATAATAGAGACAGTAGATCTGGCTGGTCTGTCATAATATAATAGATACAGTAGATTTACCTGGTCTGTCATAATATAATAGAGACAGTAGATCTGGCTGGTCTCTCATAACGTAATAGAGACAGTAGATCTAGCTGGTCCGTCATAACGTAATAGAGACAGTAGATCTGGCTGGTCTCTCATATTGTAATAGAGACAGTAGATCTAGCTGGTCTCTCATAACGTAATAGAGACAGTAGATCTAGCTGGTCTCTCATAACGTAATAGAGACAGTAGATCTGGCTGGTCTCTCATAACGTAATAGAGACAGTAGATCTAGCTGGTCTGTCATATTATAATATAGACATTAGATCTAGCTGGTCTCTCATAATATAATAGAGACAGTAGATCTAGCTGGTCCGTCATAATATAATAGAGACAGTAGATCTAGCTGGTCTGTAATATTATAATAGAGACAGTAGATCTAGCTGGTCCGTCATAATATAATAGAGACAGTAGATCTAGCTGGTCTGTAATATTGTAATAGAGACAGTAGATCTAAATGGTCCGTCATACTATAATAGAGACATTAGATCTAGCTGGTCTCTCGTAATATAATAGAGACATTAGATCTAGCTGGTCTGTCATAATATAATAGAGACAGTAGATCTAGCTGGTCTCTCATAACGTAATAGAGACAGTAGATCTGGCTGGTCTCTCATAACGTAATAGAGACAGTAGATCTGGCTGGTCTCTCATAACGTAGTAGAGACAGTAGATCTAGCTGGTCTGTCATAACGTAATAGAGACAGTAGATCTAACTGGTCTGTCATAATATAATAGAGACAGTATATCTAGCTGGTCTCTCATAACGTAATAGAGACAGTAGATCTGGCTGGTCTCTCATAACATAATAGAGACAGTAGATCTGGCTGGTCTGTCATAACATAATAGAGACAGTAGATCTGGCTGGTCTCTCATAACATAATAGAGACAGTAGATCTGGCTGGTCTCTCATAATATAATAGAGACAGTAGATCTGGCTGGTCTGTCATAACATAATAGAGACAGTAGATCTGGCTTGTCTGTCATAATATAATAGAGACAGTAGATCTAGCTGGTCCGTCATAATATAATAGAGACAGTAGATCTGGCTGGTCTCTCATAACGTAATAGAGACAGTAGATCTAGCTGGTCTGTCATAATATAATAGAGACAGTAGATCTGGCTGGTCTGTCATAATATGATAGAGACAGTAGATCTGGCTGGTCTCTCATAATATAATAGAGACAGTAGATCTAGCTGGTCTGCCATAATATAATAGAGACAGTAGATCTGGCTGGTCTCTCATAATATAATAGAGACAGTAGATCTAGCTGGTCTGTCATAATATAATAGAGACAGTAGATCTGGCTGGTCTCTCATAATATAATAGAGACAGTAGATCTAGCTGGTCTGTCATAATATAATAGAGACAGTAGATCTAGCTGGTCCGTCATAATATAATAGAGACAGTAGATCTAGCTGGTCTGTCATAATATAATAGAGACAGTAGATCTAGCTGGTCCGTCATAATATAATAGAGACAGTAGATCTGGCTGGTCTCTCATAACGTAATAGAGACAGTAGATCTAGCTGGTCTGTCATAATATAATAGAGACAGTAGATCTGGCTGGTCTGTCATAATATGATAGAGACAGTAGATCTGGCTGGTCTCTCATAATATAATAGAGACAGTAGATCTAGCTGGTCTGCCATAATATAATAGAGACAGTAGATCTGGCTGGTCTCTCATAATATAATAGAGACAGTAGATCTAGCTGGTCTGTCATAATATAATAGAGACAGTAGATCTGGCTGGTCTCTCATAATATAATAGAGACAGTAGATCTAGCTGGTCTGTCATAATATTATAGAGACAGTAGATCTAGCTGGTCTGTCATAATATGATAGAGACAATAGATCTGGCTGGTCTCTCATAATATAATAGAGACAGTAGAACTAGCTGGTCTGCCATAATATAATAGAGACAGTAGATCTGGCTGGTCTGTCATAATATAATAGATACAGTAGATCTGGCTGGTCTTTCATAATATAATAGAGACAGTAGATCTAGCTGGTCTGTCATAATATAATAGAGACAGTAGATCTAGCTGGTCTGTCATAATATAATAGAGACAGTAGATCTAAATGGTCTGTCATATTATAATAGAGACAGTAGATCTGGCTGGTCTCTCATAATATAATAGAGACATTATATGTAGCTGGTCTCTCATAATATAATATAGACATTAGATCTGGCTGGTCTTTCATAATATAATAGAGACAGTAGATCTAGCTGGTCTGTCATAATATAATAGAGACAGTAGATCTAGCTGGTCTGTCATAATATAATAGAGACAGTAGATCTAGCTGGTCTGTCATAATATAATATAGACAGTAGATCTAGCTGGTCTGCCATAATATAATAGAGACAGTAGATCTGGCTGGTCTGTCATAATATAATAGATACAGTAGATTTACCTGGTCTGTCATAATATAATAGAGACAGTAGATCTGGCTGGTCTCTCATAACGTAATAGAGACAGTAGATCTAGCTGGTCCGTCATAACGTAATAGAGACAGTAGATCTGGCTGGTCTCTCATATTGTAATAGAGACAGTAGATCTAGCTGGTCTCTCATAACGTAATAGAGACAGTAGATCTAGCTGGTCTCTCATAACGTAATAGAGACAGTAGATCTGGCTGGTCTCTCATAACGTAATAGAGACAGTAGATCTAGCTGGTCTGTCATATTATAATATAGACATTAGATCTAGCTGGTCTCTCATAATATAATAGAGACAGTAGATCTAGCTGGTCCGTCATAATATAATAGAGACAGTAGATCTAGCTGGTCTGTAATATTTTAATAGAGACAGTAGATCTAGCTGGTCCGTCATAATATAATAGAGACAGTAGATCTAGCTGGTCTGTAATATTGTAATAGAGACAGTAGATCTAAATGGTCCGTCATACTATAATAGAGACATTAGATCTAGCTGGTCTCTCGTAATATAATAGAGACATTAGATCTAGCTGGTCTGTCATAATATAATAGAGACAGTAGATCTAGCTGGTCTCTCATAACGTAATAGAGACAGTAGATCTGGCTGGTCTCTCATAACGTAATAGAGACAGTAGATCTGGCTGGTCTCTCATAACGTAATAGAGACAGTAGATCTAGCTGGTCTGTCATAACGTAATAGAGACAGTAGATCTAACTGGTCTGTCATAATATAATAGAGACAGTATATCTAGCTGGTCTCTCATAACGTAATAGAGACAGTAGATCTGGCTGGTCTCTCATAACATAATAGAGACAGTAGATCTGGCTGGTCTGTCATAACATAATAGAGACAGTAGATCTGGCTGGTCTCTCATAACATAATAGAGACAGTAGATCTGGCTGGTCTCTCATAACATAATAGAGACAGTAGATCTGGCTTGTCTCTCATAACATAATAGAGACAGTAGATCTGGCTGGTCTGTCATAACATAATAGAGACAGTAGATCTGGCTTGTCTGTCATAATATAATAGAGACAGTAGATCTAGCTGGTCCGTCATAATATAATAGAGACAGTAGATCTGGCTGGTCTCTCATAACGTAATAGAGACAGTAGATCTAGCTGGTCTGTCATAATATAATAGAGACAGTAGATCTGGCTGGTCTGTCATAATATGATAGAGACAGTAGATCTGGCTGGTCTCTCATAATATAATAGAGACAGTAGATCTAGCTGGTCTGCCATAATATAATAGAGACAGTAGATCTGGCTGGTCTCTCATAATATAATAGAGACAGTAGATCTAGCTGGTCTGTCATAATATAATAGAGACAGTAGATCTGGCTGGTCTCTCATAATATAATAGAGACAGTAGATCTAGCTGGTCTGTCATAATATAATAGAGACAGTAGATCTAGCTGGTCCGTCATAATATAATAGAGACAGTAGATCTGGCTGGTCTCTCATAACGTAATAGAGACAGTAGATCTAGCTGGTCTGTCATAATATAATAGAGACAGTAGATCTAGCTGGTCCGTCATAATATAATAGAGACAGTAGATCTGGCTGGTCTCTCATAACGTAATAGAGACAGTAGATCTAGCTGGTCTGTCATAATATAATAGAGACAGTAGATCTGGCTGGTCTGTCATAATATGATAGAGACAGTAGATCTGGCTGGTCTCTCATAATATAATAGAGACAGTAGATCTAGCTGGTCTGCCATAATATAATAGAGACAGTAGATCTGGCTGGTCTCTCATAATATAATAGAGACAGTAGATCTAGCTGGTCTGTCATAATATAATAGAGACAGTAGATCTGGCTGGTCTCTCATAATATAATAGAGACAGTAGATCTAGCTGGTCTGTCATAATATTATAGAGACAGTAGATCTAGCTGGTCTGTCATAATATGATAGAGACAATAGATCTGGCTGGTCTCTCATAATATAATAGAGACAGTAGAACTAGCTGGTCTGCCATAATATAATAGAGACAGTAGATCTGGCTGGTCTGTCATAATATAATAGATACAGTAGATCTGGCTGGTCTTTCATAATATAATAGAGACAGTAGATCTAGCTGGTCTGTCATAATATAATAGAGACAGTAGATCTAGCTGGTCTGTCATAATATAATAGAGACAGTAGATCTAGCTGGTCTGTCATAATATAATATAGACAGTAGATCTAGCTGGTCTGCCATAATATAATAGAGACAGTAGATCTGGCTGGTCTGTCATAATATAATAGATACAGTAGATTTACCTGGTCTGTCATAATATAATAGAGACAGTAGATCTGGCTGGTCTCTCATAACGTAATAGAGACAGTAGATCTAGCTGGTCCGTCATAACGTAATAGAGACAGTAGATCTGGCTGGTCTGTCATAATATAATAGATACAGTAGATCTGGCTGGTCTTTCATAATATAATAGAGACAGTAGATCTAGCTGGTCTGTCATAATATAATAGAGACAGTAGATCTAGCTGGTCTGTCATAATATAATAGAGACAGTAGATCTAGCTGGTCTGTCATAGTATAATAGAGACAGTAGATTTACCTGGTCTGTCATAATATAATAGAGACAGTAGATCTGGCTGGTCTCTCATAACGTAATAGAGACAGTAGATCTAGCTGGTCCGTTATAACGTAATAGAGACAGTAGATCTGGCTGGTCTCTCATATTGTAATAGAGACAGTAGATCTAGCTGGTCTCTCATAACGTAATAGAGACAGTAGATCTAGCTGGTCTCTCATAACGTAATAGAGACAGTAGATCTGGCTGGTCTCTCATAACGTAATAGAGACAGTAGATCTAGCTCGTCCGTCATAATATAATAGAGACAGTAGATCTAGCTGGTCTGTAATATTATAATAGAGACAGTAGATCTAGCTGGTCCGTCATAATATAATAGAGACAGTAGATCTAGCTGGTCTGTAATATTGTAATAGAGACAGTAGATCTAAATGGTCCGTCATACTATAATAGAGACATTAGATCTAGCTGGTCTCTCGTAATATAATAGAGACATTAGATCTAGCTGGTCTGTCATAATATAATAGAGACAGTAGATCTAGCTGGTCTGTAATATTATAATAGAGACAGTAGATCTAGCTGGTCTGTAATATTATAAAGAGACAGTATATCTAAATGGTCTGTCATATTATAATAGGGACAGTAGATCTGGCTGGTCTCTCATAATATAATAAAGACAGTAGATCTGGCTGGTCTCTCATAATATAATAGAGACATTAGATCTAGCTGGTCTGTCATAATATAATAGAGACAGTAGATCTAGCTGGTCTGTCATAATATAATAGAGACAGTAGATCTAGCTGGTCTCTCATAACGTAATAGAGACAGTAGATCTGGCTGGTCTCTCATAACGTAATAGAGACAGTAGATCTGGCTGGTCTCTCATAACGTAGTAGAGACAGTAGATCTAGCTGGTCTGTCATAACGTAATAGAGACAGTAGATCTAACTGGTCTGTCATAGTATAATAGAGACAGTATATCTAGCTGGTCTCTCATAACGTAATAGAGACAGTAGATCTGGCTGGTCTCTCATAACATAATAGAGACAGTAGATCTGGCTGGTCTGTCATAACATAATAGAGACAGTAGATCTGGCTGGTCTCTCATAACATAATAGAGACAGTAGATCTGGCTGGTCTCTCTTAATATAATAGAGACAGTAGATCTAGCTGGTCTGTCATAATATAATAGAGACAGTAGATCTAGCTGGTCCGTCATAATATAATAGAGACAGTAGATCTGGCTGGTCTCTCATAACGTAATAGAGACAGTAGATCTAGCTGGTCTGTCATAATATAATAGAGACAGTAGATCTAGCTGGTCCGTCATAATATAATAGAGACAGTAGA
This sequence comes from Oncorhynchus clarkii lewisi, assembly GCF_045791955.1. Lineage (NCBI taxonomy): Eukaryota > Metazoa > Chordata > Actinopteri > Salmoniformes > Salmonidae > Oncorhynchus > Oncorhynchus clarkii. Next base: position 269,628 of record NW_027260984.1, read on the forward strand.
TCTGGCTGGTCTCTCATAACGTAATAGAGACAGTAGATCTAGCTGGTCTGTCATAATATAATAGAGACAGTAGATCTTGCTGGTCTGTCATAATATGATAGAGACAGTAGATCTGGCTGGTCTCTCATAATATAATAGAGACAGTAGATCTAGCTGGTCTGCCATAATATAATAGAGACAGTAGATCTGGCTGGTCTCTCATAATATAATAGAGACAGTAGATCTAGCTGGTCTGTCATAATATAATAGAGACAGTAGATCTGGCTGGTCTCTCATAATATAATAGAGACAGTAGATCTAGCTGGTCTGTCATAATATTATAGAGACAGTAGATCTAGCTGGTCTGTCATAATATGATAGAGACAATAGATCTGGCTGGTCTCTCATAATATAATAGAGACAGTAGAACTAGCTGGTCTGCCATAATATAATAGAGACAGTAGATCTGGCTGGTCTGTCATAATATAATAGATACAGTAGATCTGGCTGGTCTTTCATAATATAATAGAGACAGTAGATCTAGCTGGTCTGTCATAATATAATAGAGACAGTAGATCTAGCTGGTCTGTCATAATATAATAGAGACAGTAGATCTAAATGGTCTGTCATATTATAATAGAGACAGTAGATCTGGCTGGTCTCTCATAATATAATAGAGACATTATATGTAGCTGGTCTCTCATAATATAATATAGACATTAGATCTGGCTGGTCTTTCATAATATAATATAGACAGTAGATCTAGCTGGTCTGTCATAATATAATAGAGACAGTAGATCTAGCTGGTCTGTCATAATATAATAGAGACAGTAGATCTAGCTGGTCTGTCATAATATAATATAGACAGTAGATCTAGCTGGTCTGCCATAATATAATAGAGACAGTAGATCTGGCTGGTCTGTCATAATATAATAGATACAGTAGATTTACCTGGTCTGTCATAATATAATAGAGACAGTAGATCTGGCTGGTCTCTCATAACGTAATAGAGACAGTAGATCTAGCTGGTCCGTCATAACGTAATAGAGACAGTAGATCTGGCTGGTCTCTCATATTGTAATAGAGACAGTAGATCTAGCTGGTCTCTCATAACGTAATAGAGACAGTAGATCTAGCTGGTCTCTCATAACGTAATAGAGACAGTAGATCTGGCTGGTCTCTCATAACGTAATAGAGACAGTAGATCTAGCTGGTCTGTCATATTATAATATAGACATTAGATCTAGCTGGTCTCTCATAATATAATAGAGACAGTAGATCTAGCTGGTCCGTCATAATATAATAGAGACAGTAGATCTAGCTGGTCTGTAATATTATAATAGAGACAGTAGATCTAGCTGGTCCGTCATAATATAATAGAGACAGTAGATCTAGCTGGTCTGTAATATTGTAATAGAGACAGTAGATCTAAATGGTCCGTCATACTATAATAGAGACATTAGATCTAGCTGGTCTCTCGTAATATAATAGAGACATTAGATCTAGCTGGTCTGTCATAATATAATAGAGACAGTAGATCTAGCTGGTCTCTCATAACGTAATAGAGACAGTAGATCTGGCTGGTCTCTCATAACGTAATAGAGACAGTAGATCTGGCTGGTCTCTCATAACGTAGTAGAGACAGTAGATCTAGCTGGTCTGTCATAACGTAATAGAGACAGTAGATCTAACTGGTCTGTCATAATATAATAGAGACAGTATATCTAGCTGGTCTCTCATAACGTAATAGAGACAGTAGATCTGGCTGGTCTCTCATAACATAATAGAGACAGTAGATCTGGCTGGTCTGTCATAACATAATAGAGACAGTAGATCTGGCTGGTCTCTCATAACATAATAGAGACAGTAGATCTGGCTGGTCTCTCATAATATAATAGAGACAGTAGATCTGGCTGGTCTGTCATAACATAATAGAGACAGTAGATCTGGCTTGTCTGTCATAATATAATAGAGACAGTAGATCTAGCTGGTCCGTCATAATATAATAGAGACAGTAGATCTGGCTGGTCTCTCATAACGTAATAGAGACAGTAGATCTAGCTGGTCTGTCATAATATAATAGAGACAGTAGATCTGGCTGGTCTGTCATAATATGATAGAGACAGTAGATCTGGCTGGTCTCTCATAATATAATAGAGACAGTAGATCTAGCTGGTCTGCCATAATATAATAGAGACAGTAGATCTGGCTGGTCTCTCATAATATAATAGAGACAGTAGATCTAGCTGGTCTGTCATAATATAATAGAGACAGTAGATCTGGCTGGTCTCTCATAATATAATAGAGACAGTAGATCTAGCTGGTCTGTCATAATATAATAGAGACAGTAGATCTAGCTGGTCCGTCATAATTTAATAGAGACAGTAGATCTGGCTGGTCTCTCATAACGTAATAGAGACAGTAGATCTAGCTGGTCTGTCATAATATAATAGAGACAGTAGATCTAGCTGGTCCGTCATAATATAATAGAGACAGTAGATCTGGCTGGTCTCTCATAACGTAATAGAGACAGTAGATCTAGCTGGTCTGTCATAATATAATAGAGACAGTAGATCTGGCTGGTCTGTCATAATATGATAGAGACAGTAGATCTGGCTGGTCTCTCATAATATAATAGAGACAGTAGATCTAGCTGGTCTGCCATAATATAATAGAGACAGTAGATCTGGCTGGTCTCTCATAATATAATAGAGACAGTAGATCTAGCTGGTCTGTCATAATATAATAGAGACAGTAGATCTGGCTGGTCTCTCATAATATAATAGAGACAGTAGATCTAGCTGGTCTGTCATAATATTATAGAGACAGTAGATCTAGCTGGTCTGTCATAATATGATAGAGACAATAGATCTGGCTGGTCTCTCATAATATAATAGAGACAGTAGAACTAGCTGGTCTGCCATAATATAATAGAGACAGTAGATCTGGCTGGTCTGTCATAATATAATAGATACAGTAGATCTGGCTGGTCTTTCATAATATAATAGAGACAGTAGATCTAGCTGGTCTGTCATAATATAATAGAGACAGTAGATCTAGCTGGTCTGTCATAATATAATAGAGACAGTAGATCTAAATGGTCTGTCATATTATAATAGAGACAGTAGATCTGGCTGGTCTCTCATAATATAATAGAGACATTATATGTAGCTGGTCTCTCATAATATAATATAGACATTAGATCTGGCTGGTCTTTCATAATATAATAGAGACAGTAGATCTAGCTGGTCTGTCATAATATAATAGAGACAGTAGATCTAGCTGGTCTGTCATAATATAATAGAGACAGTAGATCTAGCTGGTCTGTCATAATATAATATAGACAGTAGATCTAGCTGGTCTGCCATAATATAATAGAGACAGTAGATCTGGCTGGTCTGTCATAATATAATAGATACAGTAGATTTACCTGGTCTGTCATAATATAATAGAGACAGTAGATCTGGCTGGTCTCTCATAACGTAATAGAGACAGTAGATCTAGCTGGTCCGTCATAACGTAATAGAGACAGTAGATCTGGCTGGTCTCTCATATTGTAATAGAGACAGTAGATCTAGCTGGTCTCTCATAACGTAATAGAGACAGTAGATCTAGCTGGTCTCTCATAACGTAATAGAGACAGTAGATCTGGCTGGTCTCTCATAACGTAATAGAGACAGTAGATCTAGCTGGTCTGTCATATTATAATATAGACATTAGATCTAGCTGGTCTCTCATAATATAATAGAGACAGTAGATCTAGCTGGTCCGTCATAATATAATAGAGACAGTAGATCTAGCTGGTCTGTAATATTTTAATAGAGACAGTAGATCTAGCTGGTCCGTCATAATATAATAGAGACAGTAGATCTAGCTGGTCTGTAATATTGTAATAGAGACAGTAGATCTAAATGGTCCGTCATACTATAATAGAGACATTAGATCTAGCTGGTCTCTCGTAATATAATAGAGACATTAGATCTAGCTGGTCTGTCATAATATAATAGAGACAGTAGATCTAGCTGGTCTCTCATAACGTAATAGAGACAGTAGATCTGGCTGGTCTCTCATAACGTAATAGAGACAGTAGATCTGGCTGGTCTCTCATAACGTAGTAGAGACAGTAGATCTAGCTGGTCTGTCATAACGTAATAGAGACAGTAGATCTAACTGGTCTGTCATAATATAATAGAGACAGTATATCTAGCTGGTCTCTCATAACGTAATAGAGACAGTAGATCTGGCTGGTCTCTCATAACATAATAGAGACAGTAGATCTGGCTGGTCTGTCATAACATAATAGAGACAGTAGATCTGGCTGGTCTCTCATAACATAATAGAGACAGTAGATCTGGCTGGTCTCTCATAACATAATAGAGACAGTAGATCTGGCTTGTCTCTCATAACATAATAGAGACAGTAGATCTGGCTGGTCTGTCATAACATAATAGAGACAGTAGATCTGGCTTGTCTGTCATAATATAATAGAGACAGTAGATCTAGCTGGTCCGTCATAATATAATAGAGACAGTAGATCTGGCTGGTCTCTCATAACGTAATAGAGACAGTAGATCTAGCTGGTCTGTCATAATATAATAGAGACAGTAGATCTGGCTGGTCTGTCATAATATGATAGAGACAGTAGATCTGGCTGGTCTCTCATAATATAATAGAGACAGTAGATCTAGCTGGTCTGCCATAATATAATAGAGACAGTAGATCTGGCTGGTCTCTCATAATATAATAGAGACAGTAGATCTAGCTGGTCTGTCATAATATAATAGAGACAGTAGATCTGGCTGGTCTCTCATAATATAATAGAGACAGTAGATCTAGCTGGTCTGTCATAATATAATAGAGACAGTAGATCTAGCTGGTCCGTCATAATATAATAGAGACAGTAGATCTGGCTGGTCTCTCATAACGTAATAGAGACAGTAGATCTAGCTGGTCTGTCATAATATAATAGAGACAGTAGATCTAGCTGGTCCGTCATAATATAATAGAGACAGTAGATCTGGCTGGTCTCTCATAACGTAATAGAGACAGTAGATCTAGCTGGTCTGTCATAATATAATAGAGACAGTAGATCTGGCTGGTCTGTCATAATATGATAGAGACAGTAGATCTGGCTGGTCTCTCATAATATAATAGAGACAGTAGATCTAGCTGGTCTGCCATAATATAATAGAGACAGTAGATCTGGCTGGTCTCTCATAATATAATAGAGACAGTAGATCTAGCTGGTCTGTCATAATATAATAGAGACAGTAGATCTGGCTGGTCTCTCATAATATAATAGAGACAGTAGATCTAGCTGGTCTGTCATAATATTATAGAGACAGTAGATCTAGCTGGTCTGTCATAATATGATAGAGACAATAGATCTGGCTGGTCTCTCATAATATAATAGAGACAGTAGAACTAGCTGGTCTGCCATAATATAATAGAGACAGTAGATCTGGCTGGTCTGTCATAATATAATAGATACAGTAGATCTGGCTGGTCTTTCATAATATAATAGAGACAGTAGATCTAGCTGGTCTGTCATAATATAATAGAGACAGTAGATCTAGCTGGTCTGTCATAATATAATAGAGACAGTAGATCTAGCTGGTCTGTCATAATATAATATAGACAGTAGATCTAGCTGGTCTGCCATAATATAATAGAGACAGTAGATCTGGCTGGTCTGTCATAATATAATAGATACAGTAGATTTACCTGGTCTGTCATAATATAATAGAGACAGTAGATCTGGCTGGTCTCTCATAACGTAATAGAGACAGTAGATCTAGCTGGTCCGTCATAACGTAATAGAGACAGTAGATCTGGCTGGTCTGTCATAATATAATAGATACAGTAGATCTGGCTGGTCTTTCATAATATAATAGAGACAGTAGATCTAGCTGGTCTGTCATAATATAATAGAGACAGTAGATCTAGCTGGTCTGTCATAATATAATAGAGACAGTAGATCTAGCTGGTCTGTCATAGTATAATAGAGACAGTAGATTTACCTGGTCTGTCATAATATAATAGAGACAGTAGATCTGGCTGGTCTCTCATAACGTAATAGAGACAGTAGATCTAGCTGGTCCGTCATAACGTAATAGAGACAGTAGATCTGGCTGGTCTCTCATATTGTAATAGAGACAGTAGATCTAGCTGGTCTCTCATAACGTAATAGAGACAGTAGATCTAGCTGGTCTCTCATAACGTAATAGAGACAGTAGATCTGGCTGGTCTCTCATAACGTAATAGAGACAGTAGATCTAGCTCGTCCGTCATAATATAATAGAGACAGTAGATCTAGCTGGTCTGTAATATTATAATAGAGACAGTAGATCTAGCTGGTCCGTCATAATATAATAGAGACAGTAGATCTAGCTGGTCTGTAATATTGTAATAGAGACAGTAGATCTAAATGGTCCGTCATACTATAATAGAGACATTAGATCTAGCTGGTCTCTCGTAATATAATAGAGACATTAGATCTAGCTGGTCTGTCATAATATAATAGAGACAGTAGATCTAGCTGGTCTGTAATATTATAATAGAGACAGTAGATCTAGCTGGTCTGTAATATTATAATAGAGACAGTATATCTAAATGGTCTGTCATATTATAATAGGGACAGTAGATCTGGCTGGTCTCTCATAATATAATAAAGACAGTAGATCTGGCTGGTCTCTCATAATATAATAGAGACATTAGATCTAGCTGGTCTGTCATAATATAATAGAGACAGTAGATCTAGCTGGTCTGTCATAATATAATAGAGACAGTAGATCTAGCTGGTCTCTCATAACGTAATAGAGACAGTAGATCTGGCTGGTCTCTCATAACGTAATAGAGACAGTAGATCTGGCTGGTCTCTCATAACGTAGTAGAGACAGTAGATCTAGCTGGTCTGTCATAACGTAATAGAGACAGTAGATCTAACTGGTCTGTCATAGTATAATAGAGACAGTATATCTAGCTGGTCTCTCATAACGTAATAGAGACAGTAGATCTAGCTGGTCTGTCATAATATAATAGAGACAGTAGATCTAGCTGGTCTCTCATAACGTAATAGAGACAGTAGATCTGGCTGGTCTCTCATAACGTAATAGAGACAGTAGATCTGGCTGGTCTCTCATAACGTAGTAGAGACAGTAGATCTAGCTGGTCTGTCATAACGTAATAGAGACAGTAGATCTAACTGGTCTGTCATAGTATAATAGAGACAGTATATCTAGCTGGTCTCTCATAACGTAATAGAGACAGTAGATCTGGCTGGTCTCTCATAACATAATAGAGACAGTAGATCTGGCTGGTCTGTCATAACATAATAGAGACAGTAGATCTGGCTCGTCCGTCATAATATAATAGAGACAGTAGATCTAGCTGGTCTGTAATATTATAATAGAGACAGTAGATCTAGCTGGTCCGTCATAATATAATAGAGACAGTAGATCTAGCTGGTCTGTAATATTGTAATAGAGACAGTAGATCTAAATGGTCCGTCATACTATAATAGAGACATTAGATCTAGCTGGTCTCTCGTAATATAATAGAGACATTAGATCTAGCTGGTCTGTCATAATATAATAGAGACAGTAGATCTAGCTGGTCTGTAATATTATAATAGAGACAGTAGATCTAGCTGGTCTGTAATATTATAATAGAGACAGTATATCTAAATGGTCTGTCATATTATAATAGGGACAGTAGATCTGGCTGGTCTCTCATAATATAATAAAGACAGTAGATCTGGCTGGTCTCTCATAATATAATAGAGACATTAGATCTAGCTGGTCTGTCATAATATAATAGAGACAGTAGATCTAGCTGGTCTGTCATAATATAATAGAGACAGTAGATCTAGCTGGTCTCTCATAACGTAATAGAGACAGTAGATCTGGCTGGTCTCTCATAACGTAATAGAGACAGTAGATCTGGCTGGTCTCTCATAACGTAGTAGAGACAGTAGATCTAGCTGGTCTGTCATAACGTAATAGAGACAGTAGATCTAACTGGTCTGTCATAGTATAATAGAGACAGTATATCTAGCTGGTCTCTCATAACGTAATAGAGACAGTAGATCTGGCTGGTCTCTCATAACATAATAGAGACAGTAGATCTGGCTGGTCTGTCATAACATAATAGAGACAGTAGATCTGGCTGGTCTCTCATAACATAATAGAGACAGTAGATCTGGCTGGTCTCTCTTAATATAATAGAGACAGTAGATCTGGCTGGTCTGTCATAACATAATAGAGACAGTAGATCTGGCTTGTCTGTCATAATATAATAGAGACAGTAGATCTAGCTGGTCCGTCACAATATAATAGAGACAGTAGATCTGGCTGGTCTCTCATAACGTAATAGAGACAGTAGATCTAGCTGGTCTGTCATAATATAATAGAGACAGTAGATCTGGCTGGTCTGTCATAATATGATAGAGACAGTAGATCTGGCTGGTCTCTCATAATATAATAGAGACAGTAGATCTAGCTGGTCTGCCATAATATAATAGAGACAGTAGATCTGGCTGGTCTCTCATAATATAATAGAGACAGTAGATCTAGCTGGTCTGTCATAATATAATAGAGACAGTAGATCTGGCTGGTCTCTCATAATATAATAGAGACAGTAGATCTAGCTGGTCTGTCATAATATAATAGAGACAGTAGATCTAGCTGGTCCGTCATAATATAATAGAGACAGTAGATCTGGCTGGTCTCTCATAACGTAATAGAGACAGTAGATCTAGCTGGTCTGTCATAATATAATAGAGACAGTAGATCTAGCTGGTCCGTCATAATATAATAGAGACAGTAGATCTGGCTGGTCTCTCATAACGTAATAGAGACAGTAGATCTAGCTGGTCTGTCATAATATAATAGAGACACAAGATCTGGCTGGTCTGTCATAATATGATAGAGACAGTAGATCTGGCTGGTCTCTCATAATATAATAGAGACAGTAGATCTAGCTGGTCTGCCATAATATAATAGAGACAGTAGATCTGGCTGGTCTCTCATAATATAATAGAGACAGTAGATCTAGCTGGTCTGTCATAATATAATAGAGACAGTAGATCTGGCTGGTCTCTCATAATATAATAGAGACAGTAGATCTAGCTGGTCTGTCATAATATTATAGAGACAGTAGATCTAGCTGGTCTGTCATAATATGATAGAGACAATAGATCTGGCTGGTCTCTCATAATATAATAGAGACAGTAGAACTAGCTGGTCTGCCATAATATAATAGAGACAGTAGATCTGGCTGGTCTGTCATAATATAATAGATACAGTAGATCTGGCTGGTCTTTCATAATATAATAGAGACAGTAGATCTAGCTGGTCTGTCATAATATAATAGAGCCAGTAGATCTAGCTGGTCTGTCATAATATAATAGAGACAGTAGATCTAAATGGTCTGTCATATTATAATAGAGACAGTAGATCTGGCTGGTCTCTCATAATATAATAGAGACATTATATGTAGCTGGTCTCTCATAATATAATATAGACATTAGATCTGGCTGGTCTTTCATAATATAATAGAGACAGTAGATCTAGCTGGTCTGTCATAATATAATAGAGACAGTAGATCTAGCTGGTCTGTCATAATATAATAGAGACAGTAGATCTAGCTGGTCTGTCATAATATAATATAGACAGTAGATCTAGCTGGTCTGCCATAATATAATAGAGACAGTAGATCTGGCTGGTCTGTCATAATATAATAGATACAGTAGATTTACCTGGTCTGTCATAATATAATAGAGACAGTAGATCTGGCTGGTCTCTCATAACGTAATAGAGACAGTAGATCTAGCTGGTCCGTCATAACGTAATAGAGACAGTAGATCTGGCTGGTCTCTCATATTGTAATAGAGACAGTAGATCTAGCTGGTCTCTCATAACGTAATAGAGACAGTAGATCTAGCTGGTCTCTCATAACGTAATAGAGACAGTAGATCTGGCTGGTCTCTCATAACGTAATAGAGACAGTAGATCTAGCTGGTCTGTCATATTATAATATAGACATTAGATCTAGCTGGTCTCTCATAATATAATAGAGACAGTAGATCTAGCTGGTCCGTCATAATATAATAGAGACAGTAGATCTAGCTGGTCTGTAATATTATAATAGAGACAGTAGATCTAGCTGGTCCGTCATAATATAATAGAGACAGTAGATCTAGCTGGTCTGTAATATTGTAATAGAGACAGTAGATCTAAATGGTCCGTCATACTATAATAGAGACATTAGATCTAGCTGGTCTCTCGTAATATAATAGAGACATTAGATCTAGCTGGTCTGTCATAATATAATAGAGACAGTAGATCTAGCTGGTCTCTCATAACGTAATAGAGACAGTAGATCTGGCTGGTCTCTCATAACGTAATAGAGACAGTAGATCTGGCTGGTCTCTCATAACGTAGTAGAGACAGTAGATCTAGCTGGTCTGTCATAACGTAATAGAGACAGTAGATCTAACTGGTCTGTCATAATATAATAGAGACAGTATATCTAGCTGGTCTCTCATAACGTAATAGAGACAGTAGATCTGGCTGGTCTCTCATAACATAATAGAGACAGTAGATCTGGCTGGTCTGTCATAACATAATAGAGACAGTAGATCTGGCTGGTCTCTCATAACATAATAGAGACAGTAGATCTGGCTGGTCTCTCATAATATAATAGAGACAGTAGATCTGGCTGGTCTGTCATAACATAATAGAGACAGTAGATCTGGCTTGTCTGTCATAATATAATAGAGACAGTAGATCTAGCTGGTCCGTCATAATATAATAGAGACAGTAGATCTGGCTGGTCTCTCATAACGTAATAGAGACAGTAGATCTAGCTGGTCTGTCATAATATAATAGAGACAGTAGATCTGGCTGGTCTGTCATAATATGATAGAGACAGTAGATCTGGCTGGTCTCTCATAATATAATAGAGACAGTAGATCTAGCTGGTCTGCCATAATATAATAGAGACAGTAGATCTGGCTGGTCTCTCATAATATAATAGAGACAGTAGATCTAGCTGGTCTGTCATAATATAATAGAGACAGTAGATCTGGCTGGTCTCTCATAATATAATAGAGACAGTAGATCTAGCTGGTCTGTCATAATATAATAGAGACAGTAGATCTAGCTGGTCCGTCATAATATAATAGAGACAGTAGATCTGGCTGGTCTCTCATAACGTAATAGAGACAGTAGATCTAGCTGGTCTGTCATAATATAATAGAGACAGTAGATCTAGCTGGTCCGTCATAATATAATAGAGACAGTAGATCTGGCTGGTCTCTCATAACGTAATAGAGACAGTAGATCTAGCTGGTCTGTCATAATATAATAGAGACAGTAGATCTGGCTGGTCTGTCATAATATGATAGAGACAGTAGATCTGGCTGGTCTCTCATAATATAATAGAGACAGTAGATCTAGCTGGTCTGCCATAATATAATAGAGACAGTAGATCTGGCTGGTCTCTCATAATATAATAGAGACAGTAGATCTAGCTGGTCTGTCATAATATAATAGAGACAGTAGATCTGGCTGGTCTCTCATAATATAATAGAGACAGTAGATCTAGCTGGTCTGTCATAATATTATAGAGACAGTAGATCTAGCTGGTCTGTCATAATATGATAGAGACAATAGATCTGGCTGGTCTCTCATAATATAATAGAGACAGTAGAACTAGCTGGTCTGCCATAATATAATAGAGACAGTAGATCTGGCTGGTCTGTCATAATATAATAGATACAGTAGATCTGGCTGGTCTTTCATAATATAATAGAGACAGTAGATCTAGCTGGTCTGTCATAATATAATAGAGACAGTAGATCTAGCTGGTCTGTCATAATATAATAGAGACAGTAGATCTAGCTGGTCTGTCATAATATAATATAGACAGTAGATCTAGCTGGTCTGCCATAATATAATAGAGACAGTAGATCTGGCTGGTCTGTCATAATATAATAGATACAGTAGATTTACCTGGTCTGTCATAATATAATAGAGACAGTAGATCTGGCTGGTCTCTCATAACGTAATAGAGACAGTAGATCTAGCTGGTCCGTCATAACGTAATAGAGACAGTAGATCTGGCTGGTCTCTCATATTGTAATAGAGACAGTAGATCTAGCTGGTCTCTCATAACGTAATAGAGACAGTAGATCTAGCTGGTCTCTCATAACGTAATAGAGACAGTAGATCTGGCTGGTCTCTCATAACGTAATAGAGACAGTAGATCTAGCTGGTCTGTCATATTATAATATAGACATTAGATCTAGCTGGTCTCTCATAATATAATAGAGACAGTAGATCTAGCTGGTCCGTCATAATATAATAGAGACAGTAGATCTAGCTGGTCTGTAATATTATAATAGAGACAGTAGATCTAGCTGGTCCGTCATAATATAATAGAGACAGTAGATCTAGCTGGTCTGTAATATTGTAATAGAGACAGTAGATCTAAATGGTCCGTCATACTATAATAGAGACATTAGATCTAGCTGGTCTCTCGTAATATAATAGAGACATTAGATCTAGCTGGTCTGTCATAATATAATAGAGACAGTAGATCTAGCTGGTCTGTCATAATATAATAGAGACAGTAGATCTAGCTGGTCCGTCATAATATAATAGAGACAGTAGATCTAGCTGGTCTGTAATATTATAATAGAGACAGTAGATCTAGATGGTCTGTCATAATATAATAGAGACAGTAGATCTAGCTGGTCTGTCATAATATAACAGAGACAGTAGATCTATCTGGTCCGTCATAATATAATATAGACAGTAGATCTAGCTGGTCTGTCATAACGTAATAGAGACAGTAGATCTAGCTGGTCTGTCATAACATAATAGAGACAGTAGATCTGGCTGGTCTCTCATAACGTAATAGAGACAGTAGATCCGGCTGGTCTCTCATAACGTAATAGAGACAGTAGATCTGGCTGGTCTCTCATAACGTAATAGAGACAGTAGATCTAGCTGGTCTGTCATAATATAATAGAGACAGTATATCTAGCTGGTCTCTCATAACGTAATAGAGACAGTAGATCTAACTGGTCTCTCATAACGTAATAGAGACAGTAGATCTAGCTGGTCTGTCATAATATAATAGAGACAGTAGATCTAGCTGGTCTCTCATAACGTAATAGAGACAGTAGATCTGTCTGGTCTCTCTTAACGTAATAGAGACAGTAGATCTGGCTGGTCTGTCATAACATAATAGAGACAGTAGATCTGGCTGGTCTCTCTTAATATAATAGAGACAGTAGATCTGGCTGGTCTGTCATAACATAATAGAGACAGTAGATCTGGCTGGTCTCTCATAACATAATAGAGACAGTAGATCTGGCTGGTCTCTCTTAATATAATAGAGACAGTAGATCTGGCTTGTCTGTCATAATATAATAGAGACAGTAGATCTAGCTGGTCCGTCATAATATAATATAGACAGTAGATCTGGCTGGTCTCTCATAATATAATAGAGACAGTAGATCTAGCTGGTCTGCCATAATATAATAGAGACAGTAGATCTGGCTGGTCTCTCATAATATAATAGAGACAGTAGATCTAGCTGGTCTGTCATAATATAATAGAGACAGTAGATCTGGCTGGTCTCTCATAATATAATAGAGACAGTAGATCTAGCTGGTCTGTCATAATATAATAGAGACAGTAGATCTAGCTGGTCTGTCATAATATAATAGAGACAGTAGATCTAGCTGGTCTGTCATAATATGATAGAGACAATAGATCTGGCTGGTCTGTCATAATATAATAGAGACACTAGATCTAGCTGGTCTGCCATAATATAATAGAGACAGTAGATCTGGCTGGTCTGTCATAATATAATAGATACAGTAGATCTGGCTGGTCTTTCATAATATAATAGAGACAGTAGATCTAGCTGGTCTGTCATAATATAATAGAGACAGTAGATCTAGCTGGTCTGTCATAATATAATAGAGACAGTAGATCTAGCTGGTCTGTCATAATATAATAGAGACAGTAGATCTAGCTGGTCTGTCATAATATAATAGAGACAGTAGATCTAGCTGGTCTGCCATAATATAATAGAGACAGTAGATCTGGCTGGTCTGTCATAATATAATAGATACAGTATATTTACCTGGTCTGTCATAATATAATAGAGACAGTAGATCTGGCTGGTCTCTCATAACGTAATAGAGACAGTAGATCTAGCTGGTCCGTCATAACGTAATAGAGACAGTAGATCTGGCTGGTCTCTCATATTGTAATAGAGACAGTAGATCTAGCTGGTCTCTCATAACGTAATAGAGACAGTAGATCTAGCTGGTCTCTCATAACGTAATAGAGACAGTAGATCTGGCTGGTCTCTCATAACGTAATAGAGACAGTAGATCTAGCTGGTCTGTCATAATATAACAGAGACATTAGATCTAGCTGGTCTGTCATAATATAATAGAGGCAGTAGATCTAGCTGGTCTGTCATAATATAATAGAGACAGTAGATCTAGCTGGTCTGTCATAATATAATAGAGACAGTAGATCTAGCTGGTCTGTCATAATATAATAGAGACAGTAGATCTGGCTGGTCTCTCATAACGTAATAGAGACAGTAGATCTGGCTGGTCTCTCATAACGTAATAGAGACAGTAGATCTGGCTGGTCTCTCATAACATAATAGAGACAGTAGATCTTTCTGGTCTCTCATAACGTAATAGAGACAGTTGATCTGGCTGGTCTCTCATAACGTAATAGAGACAGTAGATCTGTCTGGTCTCTCATAACGTAATAGAGACAGTAGATCTGGCTGGTCTCTCATAACGTAATAGAGACAGTAGATCTAGCTGGTCTCTCATAACGTAATAGAGACAGTAGATCTGTCTGGTCTCTCATAACGTAATAGAGACAGTAGATCTGGCTGGTCTCTCATAACGTAATAGAGACAGTAGATCTGGCTGGTCTCTCATAACGTAATAGAGACAGTAGATCTAAATGGTCTGTCATAATATAATAGAGTCAGTAGATCTAGCTGGTCTGTCATAATATAATAGAGACAGTAGATCTAGCTGGTCTGTCATAATATAATAGAGACAGTAGATCTAGCTGGTCTGTCATAATATAATAGAGACAGTAGATCTAGCTGGTCTGTCATAATATAATAGAGACAGTAGATCTAGCTGGTTGGGGATCATTCAATATTCCCTTTCTTTTGTTGTTCAGTTCATCCCATGTGAGGAGTCAACACATTTAATTAAAGTTCAATTCATAACTAAATCGTTTTTTAAAAATTTCTATTGGAAGGATTTTATCATTTGCTATTATGTCTTCTTATGATGAGGTAAAAGGTTTATGTTTCTGTCTCCATATGATATGGTAAATATATCCAAAGCAAAAAAACATCTACATTTAAATGGTATTAATATTAATTTGCATATATTTCCATTAATTCCCATATATTCCCGTTAATTCCCACGGAAAGTTTCCACCTCTGAATATTCCCATAAATGTGCAACCCTAGTCCAAACACATCAAGACAGTTGTGAGGAGGGCACAACAAAGCCTATTTATTCCCCCTCAAGAGACTGAAAAGATGATCCTCAAAAGATTCTACAGCTGCACCACAGGTTGCATCACTGCCTGGTAATTGCTCGGCCTCCGACCGCAAGGCACTACACAGGGTAGTGCTTATGGCCCAGTACATCACTGGGGCCAAGCTTCCTGCCATCCAAATCAAATCAAAACACATTTTATTTGTCACATACAGAGTGTAGCGAAATGCTTGTGCTTCTAGTTCCGACAATGCAGTAATAACCAACGAGTAATCTAGCTAATAATTCCAAAACTACTACCTTATACAGACAAGTGTGAAGGGATAAAGAATATGTACATAAAGATATATGAATGAGTGATGGTACAGAGCAGCATAGCCAAGATACAGTAGATGGTATCGAGTACAGTATATACATATGAGATGAGTATGTAAACAAAGTGGCATAGTTTCAAGTGGCTAGTGATACATATATTACATAAAGATGCAGTAGATGATATAGAGTACAGTATATACGTATACATATGAGAAATAATGTAGGGTATGTAAACATTATATTAAGTAGAATTGTTTAAAGTGGCTAGTGATTTATTGTACATCAATTCCCATCATTAAAGTGGCTGGAGTTGAGTCAGTGTGTTGGCAGCAGCCACTCAATGTTAGTGGTGGCCTTGAGATAGAAGCTGTTTTTCAGTCTCTCGGTCCCAGCTTTGATGCACCTGTACTGACCTCGCCTTCTGGATGATAGCGGGACTTGTATACCAGGCGGTGTCAGAGGAAGGCCCTAAAAATTGTCAAAGACGCCAGCCACCCTAGTCATAGACTGTTCTCTCTACTACCGCACAGCAAGCGGTACCGGAGCGCCAAGTCTAGGTCCAAGAAGCTTCTAATCAGCAAAATGCTTCTTAATAGCTTCTACCCCCAAGCCATAAGACTCCTGAACAGCTAATTAAAGGGCTACCCAGACCCATCTTTTACACTGCTGCTACTCTCTGTTTATTATCTATGTATAGTCACTTTAATAACTCTACCTACATGTACATATCACCTCAACTAACCGGTTCCCCCGCAAATTGATACTGTACCAATACCCCCTGTATATCGCCTCCACATTGACTCTGTACCGGTACCCCCTGTATATAGCCTCCACATTGACTCTATACCGGTACCCCCTGTATATAGCCTCCACATTGACTCTGTACCGTAATACCCTGTATATAGCCTCCACATTGACTCAGTACCGGTACCACCTGTATATAGCCTCCACATTGACTCTGTACCAGTATCCCCTGTATATAGCCTCCACATTGACTCTGTACCGGTACCCCCTGTATATAGCCTCCACATTGACTCTGTACCGGTACCCCCTGTATATAGCCTCCACATTGACTCTGTACCGTAACACCCTGTATATAGCCTCCACATTGACTCTGTACCGTAATACCCTGTATATAGCCTCCACATTGACTCTGTACCGTAATACCCTGTATATAGCCTCCACATTGACTCTGTACCGTAATACCCTGTATATAGCCTCCACATTGACTCTGTACCGGTACCCCCTGTATATAGCCTCCACATTGACTCTGTACCGTAATACCCTGTATATAGCCTCCACATTGACT
Organism: Oncorhynchus clarkii lewisi; assembly: GCF_045791955.1. NCBI lineage: Eukaryota > Metazoa > Chordata > Actinopteri > Salmoniformes > Salmonidae > Oncorhynchus > Oncorhynchus clarkii. The sequence continues at coordinate 286,799 of NW_027260984.1, forward strand.
CTGTACCGGTACCCCCTGTATATAGCCTCCACATTGACTCTGTACCGTAATACCCTGTATATAGCCTCCACATTGACTCTGTACCGTTATACCCTGTATATAGCCTCCACATTGACTCTGTACCGTAATACCCTGTATATAGCCTCCACATTGACTCTGTACCGTAATACCCTGTATATCGCCTTGCTATTGTTATTTTAAGCTGCTGTTTAATTATTTGTTACTTTTATTTATTATATTTTTTCTACTTATATATTTTTTTACTTCCTCATTTTTTTCCCCATCCATCATAAACACCGGCTCTTAGTGCCAGCTCTTATAAAACCACTAAGCTACGTGAACATTACATTAGGGGCGTGTTATTCCAGGTATGGATTATTTTTTTAAATACATTTTGTCATTATTTTGTTTTCTGCCACGCGATGCCCAATTTGGAAACCATAAACGAGAACTAGTTGATAGACAAATTATAAAACCATTAATTTCCTGTTTGACCGAGATTAAAGTAAATACGATTTATCCATAAACACAAAGGACCCTCCACCGATGGACTCCATGGCTGCGGTTAAAACTCTTAAAAGACACACTCTCGTCCACTTCCACAGAGCCTTATGCTCTTGGGGGAATCCCCGTCACCATCTTGGAGGGTGGTCCAAATGATTAGCCAAGCAAGGGAAGTTTGTAACGTAAGCCCTCAGCCATCGTTTTTAGTCGGATTTGTGAGTGTACTAGTGATGGGTCATTTGCAAATGAGTCGGTTCTAAGAGCCGGCTCTTGTAGGTGAATGTTTGGAGCCAGCTCGCATATCAAAGTCAGAGTCAAATCTATTTATAAAAATATACAAAAATTAAGATTTGAATAATCAAAACATTGAAATGAATAGAATTATTTCAAAGAACAATTTTTTTTAAATAATAATATAGGCCTAATTGCTCAAGCGCACACATTCGTTTTGACTGTCTGCTCAGACTAACAGCCGCACCTGTTGTTCCTGTCAATCAGACACGCAGTGTCAACCAATGAACCAAATATGTGTGAGGGAGGGCGGAGCCAACTCACTCAGTCACACACTTAGCAACCGAGGAGAGAGAGAGGAAGGACAG